>NC_056727.1:1143144198-1143382108 GCF_019279795.1 Protopterus annectens | reverse complement strand
TCCAATGATGCAGGCTAACAATTGCTTCAACTACTCCGCAGATATCCCATTAAGACATTCCCGCCTCTGTATTGTCATATTAACACGACCAACACATGTAGATCCTATTGATTCATTGAAGGATGTTCTTTATATGTGGGTACGCCATAGCTTAACCATCCTATAACCTTTCTAGTTGACATTGTTGGTGTGCCATTAGTATGTGTTCCACAGGTCGCTCATTTGTTCCGCGGTATGGGAGCGAGTGATCCCCATTCTCTTTCTGGCAGATTGAGTGCTGTGTACGCCGGTATTCGCACGGCGGTCTGACTTTGTATGTGGAGTCTCTACTGTAGTGCCTATCTGCATTCCCTGTGTTATGCCTTCCTACAGCTGTGTGATTCCACCAGGTTTGCAGTTATGGGTGCCATCTTGGCCGTACGTTTGTCCATCCATGGGAACTGCCTAATGGACACTGGCATAGGGCTGTACACATTTCACAGCTGCATTTTGCATTCTCCGGTGGATGATTTGCATTATTAGTGCGGAGTAACGCATATGCTATACCCACATCCCTCACACGGGGCGGGACAACGGATCATCTGCCAATCAACACTGACACTCATTTCTGCATACCCACGATCCCATGGCTGCAACCCTCGATGGTACCCATTGCACATCCTCCCTGTGTGCGGGAATGGGATGTGGATGCACTTCTATGGACTCGACAGTCTGGGGATTTCTGTTCATATGTCCTGCATTTCATGGACAGTTGTCATCAACATTGAACACGCTGGTGGTGCATATATGTAGCTGTGCCATAGTCACGGCTGTCACTTCATCTGGGTCTCCCGATTGCAGCAGGTTGACAGTGCGTACGGATAAATTTTTGGGTCCTACAATGGACACCTATGTGCATATGTAAAGTGTAGAACTTGTTGGACTGTGTCCATCTGGCCAGTGGTTTTGACTGCTGCTGTATGTTCCCCAATCGCGGATGTGTGTTTGACTACCCATATTATGTAGTGCTACGTAAACCGGGTTTGTCTACACTGAACCCAAATGGTGTAATTCCAATGATGCAGGCTAACAATTGCTTTAACTAATCCGCAGATATCCCATTAGGACATTCCCGCCTCTGTATTGTCAAATTAACATGACCAAAACATGTAGATCCTATTAATTCATTGAAGGATGTTCTTTATATGTGGGTACGCCATAGCTTAACCATCCTATAACCTTCCTAGTTGACGTTGTTGGTGTGCCACTAGTATGTGTTCTGCAGGTCGCCCATTTGTTCCGCGGTATGGGAGCGAGTGATCCCCATTCTCTTTCTGGCAGATTGAGTGCTGTGTAGGCCGGTATTCGCACGGTGGTCTGACTTTGTATGTGGAGTCTCTACTGTAGTCCCTATCTGTATTCCCTGTGTTATGCCTTACTACAGCTGTGTGATTCCACCAGGTTTGCAGTTATGGGTGCCATCTTGGCCGTACGTTTGTCCATCCATGGGAACTGCCTAATGGACACTGGTGTAGGGCTGTACACATTTCACAACTGCAGTTTGCATTCTCCGGTGGATGATTTGCATTATTAGTGCGGAGTAGCGCATATGCTATACCCACATCCCTCACACGGGGCGGAACAATGGATCATCTGCCAATCAACACCGACACCCATTTCTGCATACCCACGATCCCATGGCTGCAACCCTCGACGGTACCCATTGCACATCCTCCCTGTGTGCGGGAATGGGATGTGGACGCACTTCTATGGACTCGACAATCTGGGGATTTCTGTACATATGTCCTGCATTTCATGGACAGTTGTCATCAACCTTGAACACGCTGGTGGTGCATATATGTAGCTGTGCCGTAGTCACGGCTGTCACTTCATCTGGGTCTCTTGATCGCAGCCGGTTGACATTGCAAATGGATACATTTTTGGGTCCTACAATGGACACAAATGTGCATATTTAAAGTGTAGAACATGTTGGACTGTGTCCATCTGGCCAGTGGTTTTGACTGCTGCTGTATGTACCCCAATCGTGGATGTGTGTTTGACTACCCATATTATGTAGTGCTACGAACCCATGTTTTACTACGATTAACCCGAATGGTGTTAATCTAATGCTGCAGGTTGGCAACTGCTTTAGCTAATCCTCAGAGGTCCCAGTGGAACATATACGCCACTGTATTGTCAATATAACACAGCCAGAACATGTAGATCCTATTAATTCATTGAAGGGTGTTCTTTATAAGCGGGAACGCCAGTGTTTAAACATCCTATGACCTTCCTAGTTAACGTTGTTGGTGTGCCATTAGTATGTGTTCCACAGGTCGCCCATTTGTTCCGCAGTATGGCAGCGAGTAATCCCCATGGTGTTGCCAGCAGATTGAGTGCTGTGTACGCCGGTATTCGCACGGCGGTCTGGATTTCTATGGGGAGTGTCTACTGTAGTTGCCATCTGCATTTCCTGTGTTATGCCTTACTGCAGCTGTGTAATTCCACCGGGCTTGCAGGTATGGGTGCCATCCTGGTCGTAGGCTTGTCCATCCATGGGAATTGCCTACTGGACACTGTTATGGCCTGTACACATTCCACACCTGCATTTAGCATTATCCGGTAGATGCTTTGCATTATTAGTGGGGAGTAGGTCATGTGCTACACCCACATCCCTCCCACGGGGCGGGACAATGGATTATCTGCCAAACAACACCGAGCCCCATTTCTGCATTCCCAAGATCTCATGGCTGCAACCCTTGACAGTACCCATTACACATCCTTCATGTGTGCGGGACTGGGATGTGGACGCACATGTATGGACTCGTCGATCTGGGGATTTCTGTTCATATGTCCTGCATTTCATGGACACCTGTCATCAACCTTAAACACGCTGGAGGTGCATATGTCTAACTGTGCCATAGTCACGGCTATCACGTCATCTGGTGGACGGTAACGGCTGGATGGAATTCTGTTAGGATAAATTTTTGGGTCCTACAATGGACACCAATGTGCATATGTAATGTTAGATGTTGCTGGACTGTGTCCGACTGGCCAGTGGTTTTGACTGCTGCTGTATGTTCCCCAATCGCGGATGTCTGTTTGTCTACCCATATTACGTGGTGCTACGTAAACCAGGTGTTGTGGAACTGAGAACAAATGGTGTACATCCAATGATGCAGGTTAGCAACTGCTTTAAATTAACCTCAGGCGTCCCAATAGGAAATGGCCGTCACTGTATTTTCAACATAACACCAACAGAACATGTTGATCCCCTATGTATTCATTGAAGCATGTTTTCTTTATAGGTGGGAACGCCATAGTTTACATATCCTAGTTGACGTTGTTGGTGTGCCATTAGTATGTGTTCCACAGGTCGCCCATCTGTTCTGCAGTATGGTAGCGAGTGATCCCCATTATGTTGCTGGCAGATTGAGTGCTGTGTACGCCGGTGTTACGGGCGGTCCAACTTTGTATGGGGAATGTCAACTGTAGTCCCTATGTGTATTTCCTGTGTTATGCCTTACTGCGGCTGTGTAATTCCACCTGGTTTGCAGTTATGGGTGCCATCTTAGTCGTATGCTTGTCCATCCATGACAATTGCCTACTGGACACTGGTATAGGGCTGTACACATTTCACACCTGCATTTAGCATTCTCCGGTGGATGCTTTGCATTATTAGTGGGGAGTAAGGCAGGTGCTACGCCCACATCCCTCCCACGGGGCGGGACAACAGATTATCTGACAAACAACACCGAGCCCTGTTTCTACATACCCAGGATCCCTTGGCTGCAACACTCGACAGTACCCATTACACATCCTTCATGTGTGCGGGACTGGGATGTGGACGCACTTCTATGGACTCGGAACTCTGGGGATTTCTGTGCATATGTCCTGCATTTTATGGACACTTGTCATCAACCGTAATAACGCTGGTGGTGCATATGTCTAGCCGTGCCATAGTTACGGGTGTCGCTTCTTCTGGTTGAACGATAACAGCTATGTGATGTTCCATAGGTATCAATTTTTGGGTCCTACAATGGACACCGATGTGCATATGTAAAGTGTAGAACTTGTTGGACTGTGTCCATCTGGCGGGTGGTTTTGACTGAACTTCCTAGTTGACGTTGTTGGTGTGCCATTAGTATGTGTTCCACAGGTCGCCCATTTGTTCCGCAGCATGGCAGCGAGTAATCCCCATTTTGGTGCTGGCAGATTGAGTGCTGCATACGCCGGTATTCGCACGGCAGTCCGACTTTGTATGGGGAGTGTCCACTGTAGTTCCCACCTGTATTTCCTGTGTTATGCATTCCTGCAGCTGTGTAATTCCACCGGGTTTGCAGTTATGGGTGCCATCTTGGCCGTACGTTTGTCCGTCCATGGGTAATGCCTACTGGACACTGGTATAGGGCTGTACACATTTCACAGCTGCATTTAGCATTCTCCGGTGGATGTTTTGCATTATTGGTGGGGGGTAAGGCATGTGCTATACCCACATCCCTCCCATGGGGCGGGACAACGGCTTATCTGCCAAACAACACCGAGCCCCGTTTCTGCATACCCAGGATCCCATGGCTGCAACAGTCGTCGGTGCCCATTACAAATCCTTCATGTGTGCGGGACTGGGATGTGGACGAACGTCTATGGACTCGACAGTCTGGGGTTTTCTGTTCATATGTCCTGCATTTCATGGACACTTGTCATCAACATTAAACACGCTGGTGGTGCATATGTCTAGCTGTGCCATGGTCACAACTGTCGATTCTCCTGGTTGGACGATGAAGGCTGGCAGGTATTCCGTACGGGACAATTTTTGGGTCCTACAATGGACACCAATGTGCATATGTAAAGTGTAGAGCTTGTCGGACTGTGTCCATGTGGCCAGTGGTTTTGACTGCTGCTGTATGTTCCCCAATCGCGGATGTCTGCTTGACTACCCATAGTGTGTAGTGCTACGGAACCAGGTTTTCCAAAACCAGAACCAAATGGTGTATATCCAATGATGCAGGTTAACAACCGCTTTAAATAATCCCTAGAGGTCCCAGTAGGGAAGTCTCGCCACTTTATTGTTGGAATGACAACACCATAACAGGTAATTCTCGAGCACTTTGGCCCGGTCTTACCGGCCATTTGCAAGTGTAATTAGCAGACACATATCAATAAATGTATAATAATACATATTGTAATACTGAAGTTAATCTATGTTATTTGGACAATGGCTTCTGCTATTGACATACGATGCTGTGGGTGTTGCCGGTTACCATACACATGGCTTTCTCAAAGGCCGAATTCACAATTCTGAACACTACTGTGGTCTCCTTTAAGGACCCTGAGCCAGTGGTCAACATTACTCAAGCCACTGCATCACTTACATATGCCTTCTACGGGCACCTACAGGACTGCATGGATCAGGCATTCCCTTACCCAACTGTGGTTCATTGTACCAATGCCAAGCATCCAGTGTGGTGTACCCCAGCCATACACAAGCTGTACAACGAGAGGAGGTGGCTACTACAAGGCAGAGCAGACACCTTGTGAGGTATGACACCCTTGCTCATTATATGTGAGGAGCTACAGGCTGACATGACATAGTCCGGGGCAGGTTCCACAGATATATCTCCAAGGACTCGACAGACAATCATACGGCCTTCATTTGCTATGCTGGACACCTGGGAGGTGACTCCCAGATATGCTCTGACTGGGTTCACAATGCTGTGGTGTTTACTGAACATACACACATTGCCAACATACGGGCTGACAGGTTCGGTGAAGACATCTCCACCCCCTCCCCCCCACATGGAGAGATGTCTGTACCAGCGGTTTGTGGTCCCTGAATGTTCTGTAATGCACGGGTGGGACATGCTCTGTCCAAGGTAGTGAACACAGCATCCATGGGACCAGCTGGTGTCCCGACTGTGTACTCCGCGATCACATTGAGGAATTAGACCCACAGTTAGGAAAGCTGTTTATTCTTGGCCTCACCTCGGGTAACGTACCCAAGTTGTGGCGCACGGCGACTGTAGTCCCACTTCACAGGGCCGGTGCCTCCACTAACCCTGGTTATTACCGTCCCATTACCATGAGAAGACTTATCTGCAAAGACATGGGGAAGGATCATACTGCGGCCCATAGATGACGACATAGGGGACCTGCATACTTTGCATCCAACCCAGTTTTGCTTGGTCAGGGGCGGTTCATGCGTTTAAATCCTGGTTGAAGTTTTAGGGACAGTCACCGAGGCCATTGATGAGGGTCATGCAGTCCATACAGCCTACCTCGACCTGGCAAAGGGCTTCAACACAATACCCCCCTCGGGTATCATTGATAAACCCATCGGCTTGGATGTGAACACGTACATCGCAGGATGGGTTGCAAACTGGCTAGGTGACACACCCACGGTCATAGTTGCTGGCAGCATGTCGGACCTACTGCCTGTCACAGGCAGTGTCCCACGGGGCTCTGCCCTGGGTCCACTCTTTTACTACATCTACATTTCCACAGTACAAGCACACACAGGGGTGTTATGGCTGACATTGTTTGTAGATGACTGCGAACCGGGTGCCATAGTGGGACGGACATCTGACACAGATATCCTTCAAAGGGGCCTCCCAGATATGGATATCTGCTGTCAGGGACATGGCCTACTGCTAAATGCCAGGTGATGCATAGTCATACCCATCGGGAAGAACAAGGTCACCCCTGTCCGGCATATGGGTGGCAGTCCACTGAGCACGGGGGGAATTACCAGGGATCTGGGGACCCGGGTTGTCAGTCACCATTCGTTCGACACACACGTTGCTATCGTGGTTCGGTAGAACTTCTGCATTGCCCGCCTGATCGTGCAGGGACTCACATCTAGATCAGGGTAGGTCATCGTCTCCTTGTACTCATTACTCATTACACCTATGATTGAGTACATTGCCCCATTCGGAAGGTATCTGACCCGACACCTACAGCAGCTGGGAAGGCCCCATAGGTTAATCGTCAGACAGATGCAGGGTGTCAGGGAGTTGTGTTATGCTGCCCCACTGTAAGGACTCCTGCTCCATTCAGTCACATACCTCTTGTTCAGTGTTGACCTGTGCCTGACATACGAGGCCATGTCGACCCATATTTGATGTCTATGCTTCACCTACTGGATCTACATCCCTCGGAACCACAAGGGCAGGTGACGTGAACCTTGACATGGTCATTAATAGAATTTGTTGGAGTGACACATACATCACCCAGACGCACACTATGCTGTGGATCTACATCACAGTACATGTGAGGCGGAGAACCTTGCTGGCCTTGTTCGAGGGGGATCTTGTCCGTTGGATGGGGGATTGTGGATATACCCCATAGATTACATCATTGTCACTGCTTGACAGAGGTACAGCAATATAATAGGCATTTATCTCCAGACCGGGGGGTTGGCAAAGGAAACCTAACTATGGCCTAGGGTTATGGCTGCCCTTGGGTAGATAGCCTACTCTGTACCTATGGACCTATGAACCTATGTTCATATTTTGTCCCATTCACACTTGTCTATCCCCTATCCTCTTTCTCATGTGTATATTTCTGTGGCACGTGATTGTACTCTGTCTTACCTGCAGGTATGCTGTCTACAGTGCACATACGTCACGGTTGATTACAGTGTATCTGTGTACCTACCTCTGTGATACTGAGGACTACCACACATCCTTCACAGCATTACATGCATATGTCCATTCTATTATTCTTTGGCCTAAGGGGGGGTGTTAAGGCAACGGTTACACATGTCCCTGTTTGTGCGCGCGTCATGGTGGTCTTTGACCAGCCTCCGTTGCTGTCGTGGGATGGACGGTAGTGTTGGTGTGTGTTTGGCATGTGTTTTCACTGCCGGTACATCTGTGGTAGGTGGGGTTTGCACATGTTCTTCTTTGCAGGGGGCCCCATCCTGGACTTTTGTGTCATGCATCTACACTTGGCACGTGCCATATGTCCTGTGCTATTCCCACAGTCGTGTATGCCTTCATGCATTACTACTGCGTGTAACTGGCTGTTTGTATGTGGTACGCATGGCTATTATGGTGGATGGCTTGGCCTATTCCCATGCTATGACATACCCATCCATCCAGGCATATGCATGTTATTCCGTCCTTTGCGTTGGTCGTGGGTGTTTGGCCGTCCGGCAGTACTACTCTCAACATGTGATGTCCCACCTTCCCCTTCTGTGCCTGTGGCACCCTGTTAGGGCGTCCTGTTTGGTAGGCAGGTGTTCCGCTATATGTGTTGTGTTTGACATGTCTGCATTGCTAATCATCGGTACGGTGGCTGAACATACCGCCTTGTCCTGATGTGTACAGTTATGGGCACCGTGGCGTGTGCACACCTATGGGGTTTCAACAGGTCCATACCACATGTGGGATGTACACATTCTGCCGACACATTCACATGCAGCCATTTGGATATCTGTACCTGAGGTGGGTTGTTAACATGTGGGGTACATATTTGCCCGCGTGGCACTGCCTAGGACAAGAATTCTTACCACATTTCGGGTATGCCCATTGTGTGTAGGTGTGTAGCTGCGCAAGGCTGCTAGCTGGGTTGGGTGCACGGTTGTACGTGGGTGCGGGTTACATGCTATGACGGGGCTGTTGTGGATTGCATTTGCATGCATGAGTTCTGCTTCTGGATATTACGCTTAGGCATATGCCGTCCTATGTGTATGCGACGGGCACGTTGCTGGGTGTAGTACATGTTGCTATGCACATGTTTGTCTGTGTTTAGGGTATCTTGTTTCCTTCTTGTTGTTATATTGACACGGCTACCCGGCTGTGTACTCTCACTACTGCTGGTGACCATGCCCATGTCGCTACTTCTATGTTGGTGGGGCGCGCTGACATGCTGCGGTACACCTTCACTGGGTATGCCCACTGACAGTGCATTGCGGGACGGACACGGTATTACGCGTATCCTTTGTTCCTTGGACGGGTACACTTAGGACTTCGTGGGTTAATGTTTGGTTCTCTGTTTTGTTGGAACGGGTACTATGTTGCATAGTCTGCGTACGTTTCATTCTCCGCGGGCCCTGGCTGGTGCGGTTACTATTACAGGCAGACTGTGGATGTCAGCACTTTAAGTTGCTCATCGCCTGCCAGCTTGGCCATGCCTCCGGACGCATCCTACTTGCGCTCGCTCACGTGCCCTACGCACGTGTCTGTGGTTGTGGCGCGCACTCATTACTATGCATATGGCGCTACTATGCCGACTATTCACTGCACCGCCGGCGCAAGCCTTACACCGGCCTTGCGCCGAGCTTCATGAATCCCGGGGTAAGTCTTCCCATTAATTTGTATTGTAACCATACAAAACATTCCTTTGTCATCCTGATAAGACTTAATGGTTTTAGGAATGGGCATACTTTTATTCCATAAAATAGCCACTCCTCTTTTTTTCTGAGTGTGCTCTGAACTAACCAATACTGTATATTTGTTTGTGGCTAGTTTATCAATATCTTTTTTCAAGAGATGGGTTTCTTGCAGGAAGACTAAGTTGGCCTTATGTAAATTAGTGTATCTTATTAGGCTTGCCCTTTTACACGGATTATTCAATCCATTAATGTTTAAAGAAATTCCTTTTAAAGATGTCATTTGGCATTTTTAAAACTTAAGAATCTTATGATCAAAATAACAAATAACAACATAAGTAATGTTACATCTCCTCCTTTAGGTGTACCTTTAAATATAGCTGTATTTATTGAATCTCTTATGGGATTTTGTATAGATTCAATTTTGTTTGTAGTGACAATGAGTGTACAAAATATATTGTGGATGTCAAAACTATATACATATAACAATGAACAAGTGAAAATAATGTAAGGATTAAACCTTGCATCCAGCCTGGAGTTAAAAACTCCAACTTAGAGTAGTATTTACCACTCAAGTTAACCCCCTACCCTAAGCAGCAGTACCTCAGCTACTACCTTATCAATTTAATACTGGTTATATTTAACTTAAATTAACAGCTTTCAATTCAATTTATCTAGCAAGACAAGACTACACATTTGATAAAACAGCATCATATAAACTAAAATAAACTTTTTTTTTTAAAAACTATTCATACTACTATATACATCTATGTAATATAATACACTTGTATTCAAATAGCATTCAAATAATCTTGATATTAGGAACCAAGAGGAGAGAGAGAAATAAAAGACGTAAAAGAGGGAGAGAGAAAAAAAAAAAAAGGAAGGCATATTTACATATTAATTTATTCAAAGTATGTAAAAATAAGTTCTATCATCCATTTAAATCAAAAAACTTTGGCTAATATGGTTCAGACATTACATATATTAAGATGCATCTATTTTCTGTCATGTAAATGCAGTCAACAGCTTCCAAAAAAAAAACCTTGAATTGCTTGTATATGAGCATTTTACTCATACTCATTATTGTCAATAGAATAAAATATTATATTTATAGAAATTGTTATAAATCATACTGCATAGTTATGCAAATTCTCAGAAACACTTGCATTATTGTAAAAAAAGCCATCTGTATTTTGTATGTCTATACTACTGCTTTAAAATATATCGCATGACAATTTCTTCCAGAATAGAGTTATAAAGTTATTTTTGCTTGTCAATCAGATGAATTAAATGAGTTATAGTAATGTATATGTTTGGAACATAAGTTTTAACACAGATTAGTATGCTGCAGTCAAGTAGATTTTCAAAAACACTTGAATAAATGTTTCATTTTCTATGCCTTCTAAAATAAGACATTTACTTACTACAATAAACTGCATCATTTAAAATCATTATAACTGACATATTTTATGAATTATAACATAGATATTTAAGTAATTATATAAAATAACTCACATTTAAATGTTAAAGAGTTCATTTTCCTTCACATAGTCACATTTGCATCAGTTCTACTTCCTGGTAGAGTGTTCTTCCTGAATCTGTGATGTGTCAGTGTGATATCTGGGTCAAAGGTCAGATTGACTGCTTTCAGCTTCTCTGTGAGAATTCTGAGAGTTGAAGCTTTTGAAACAGCTCATGGACACTGTTCATGAGGTAGCCCACATCCCAGATTGTCTCCCTTAACATTTTGGCGGGAAACTTGTTAAAAACTAGTGGCAAACATTCATTTAGCAGTGTAAATGCATCTAAACATGACAAAACCTTCGCGATGTATTTTACAGGTTATTACAGACTCTATGTAAGTGAAATTAAGCCCAAAGTTATTAATAAGTAATAAAACTCAATATTTTTGTCCCAACTCAATTTTTATGCAAATCTTATTATTTACTGTGTCTATATGATCAAAAGCATTTCTATATATTAATATGAGAAAAAAATAAAGAGAAAGAATAAAGAAAAGAAAAGAGAGTAGAAAATAAAAGAGTGTAAAGCAGAAATAAAAAAATGTAAGAGAAAGCTATAAGAAGTATATACAATGGAATATGACTTACTGTTTATATTAATAGAGTTAAAAATAAAACATATTATTTACTATTATTTAGTTCTAATTATTATTAGTTAAAGCATGACAGATTATTTACAAACAAGCATAAGCAGTATAATCAAGAAAGTATAATTAGGAATAGCATTTGAAGAACATATAAACTTTTTACAAGGAATAAATATGTTATTATTCCATTTATCATATTTTCATTACTCTTCTCTCCATGCCCTCCCCACCCTTTACCCACTACATAATCTAAATAGAATGTCATTGTTTAAACAAAGAAAAGAAGAAAAGGAGAAAAAAAAAGAAACAAATGTATTAAATTACTGACCTTACTTCTCTTTTTCAGAAAGAGAAACAAATTGAATAATAGCTTGTTATTAGTTCCTCAGATATTTTGACTGGTTATGAAACAAAACATTTCTTTGCACACAGAGAATAACTTTGATTAAATCTTTTTCAGAATATTTGTGGCTTTCTGGAAATGCAGGAACTATATTTAAAAAGATTAATAATGAAGTAAAATGATGAGAGAAAAAAAAAAAAAACAGAACAAATCATTTGTTTTTAGTCTCTTCTTCTTCTCTGAAGTCTTCCACTAAGTTTCAGTTGCCAGTCTCTTTAATGAAGGACTAGTCCATTCCATTTCCTCTATTTTATCCAAAATCTTATTTTTTGATAAACAGTAAAGCAGAGTCTAAGTCATCAAAATTTTAGGACCATCAGGAAGGAAGATTTTTAGCTTGGCAGGAAACAGAAGGTATGTTTTAAACTGTGTTTTTAAGCTCCCTTATTAGTGGCAGAAAAACTTTTCTTTTAGCTATTACCAAGGAAGAATAGTCATTGTCAAAACGCACAGTTGTCTCATTAATCTTAACAGGAGCTTTAGCCCAAGCAGATTTAAGAACCATCTCTTTATCAAAAGATGATAGAAATCTAACTATAACTGATCTAGGATAGTTTTTGTTAGAGTTAGTATTAGCTATAGATCTATGTGCTCTTCGATACCAAAAGAGAATGCTTCTGGTAAGTCTAAAGTTTTAGGGAGCCATGTTGTTAAAAAAAGTAATATTGTTACCTTCAATATTTTCTGGCAGTCCAAAAATCCTAATGTTATTGCGCCTAGATCTATTTTCCAGGTCATCCAGCTTTGTTTGTAAATGTGTATTTTGTTTCAGCAGAAACTCAATGTTGATTTCCTCTTCTTGGATTCTATTTTCCATGTCATTCACAACTTCTTCTATGCCTGTCATCTGGATCTTCTGTTGTTGCAGGTCTATATGTAACAAGTCTATTTGTTTTGTAGTTTTTCTATGAAGGTATCAATTTTAGTATCCATTTTATCCATCTTAGCAGTAAGTTGCTGGATTATAGTTATCAGAGACTGAAGTTCTTTCTTGATGCTGGAGTCTTGAGAATTTGTCTTACTGGAACTCATTTCAGACTGATAAACTGACAGGAAAATTTCCAAAGTGATTTCTGACAGGAATATTGTTAAAATTTCCTTTCTTTTTTAGATATAGTTCAAGAACTATATAAAACAAACATATTTAGAAAGAAAATTACTTCAAAAATTAATTTTTTAAGTAATTAATTCCTATCAGTGTAATGAAATTGGTGGAGCTGAAGAAATCTGCTGCTATCCTGTGTTCATCCTTGGCCACGCCCCTCTTAATTGGAAATATTTGATTTAATTAGTTTATTGTTGTTTTCAATTGTTTTATTAGGGTTGGGTATTTAAGGGGAATGTTTTGCTACTTTATTCTATACTTCTTGAAGACTGGTTAAGTTGAGGCACTAAAGAATAAACACTTTGGATCCTGTTTCCTGCCTGTGTGTGGTATTTCTACATATAATGGGTATCGCACAGGCCGTCACTCACTTCTATAAGGAACTTAAGCCCACAATAAACATACCTCCTAGGATGAGCACAATTTGCATTTTTCTCCATTATCCACTGGAGAAATTGGTGTACTGCATGTGCTCCAAACATATGTCCAACCCCTTCCTCTGAAAGAGGTTAGCGGACACACCCCCTTCATTCTTCTCCCCCTACAGCTCGACACAGCTAGCATCTGAGGTGCTGATCAAATTCTGATTGGCTTGGTCATACTCAGGTCTTTATCCTTCTAGGCCAGTGAAGCTGGCTTTTATTATTGGTAATATGATTGGCAGATTTCTTATGCCACCACATAGGTTCATAGGTTCATAGGTAGGTACTAGGCTATCTGCCCGAGAGTGTACCATAATGAAGAGTTTATGGGATAACAGTTTAAGTATGGAATTAAAGACCATTATAGGGCCTGAACCTAGAATTGTCTTTAGTAAAGGACCCAATTTGAAGAGTATTCTTGAAAGGGTCCCTAAATCAGGTAGGCCAAAGATGGGTAAATGTGGAGCACCTAGGGCATGTAGATTTATAGCTGAAGGGCCTTACATTTGTGTGGCAAACTTTGGGTGTACTTTGGCATGTCCGGGGGCATGTAATTGTAATAGTAAAAACATTGTTTACATTGCTTCATGCACCTCTTGTGATGCATTCTATGTTGGAATGACCACGCGTAGATTAAGGGACAAGGTGTTGGAGCATGTTAGATGTGTGAAAAACAAAGATGCCCACAATGCCCTTTACCTGCATTCTGTTAAATGTTCCAGTTTCAAGAAGTTTTTGTTTTTTATTATTGATCGGGTGGTCACGGACCAAGGTGGTAACATTGGGAATAGAGTAGCTCTTTGTGAAACAGAGTGGCAACTCAGGTTAAATGCAATGAAGCAGCCTGGCTTAAATGATTGCATTTCATTAAAACCTGTTTTGAGGCAAAAATCATATGTGATATAAGGGCTGTATTGTATCTTGGTAATCAATATTGTATGAATGTAAACATTAATATAGTATTTATGTTCAAAGAATTTTAATGTTTTTAAATATTTTTATAATAGTATTGTATTTAAAGTATTAAGGACAGTTTGTATGGTAGTGTTTGTTTAAGGATTTGATAGGTTTGGTTAATTAATCAATTATTTTAACCAATTAATTATTGAATTATTGTGTTAATTAACTTAGTATTTAAACCTTTGGTTTTTTTGTATGAAACTTATGAATCTGATGATGCCACAGTTTGTTTGATGAAAGCGCTGTCTCTATTAAAGTCTTCTCTACAACATACTGGCAGTCTGTGGATTCGTATTTGCAGTGGTCTGAACTGTCTTGTTAGTTATTCCTGGTTTCACCCTGGATTGGGTTTTATTTGGTATTTATCTGCCCGAGAGCATTTATAAGCCTAGCCAGAGTGTGTCAGCTTTCGCCGCCCCATTGATTAATTAACTGAGCCTATGTCAAGCAGAGCCAATGAAGTGATCCCAGGGGTGTACTTTCTGTTACCCATCCACTCATCAAGGTTTCTCTTGAAGAGTGTTAGTGAGGGGCTCTGCCTAATGTAGTTAGGAATTTTGTTCCAAAGCATGGGGAGTCTCTGTGACAGGAATCTATCCCTCCAGCATGTTCTATTTATTGTTGTGGTGAGGTTTAGCTCACTAAAGCGTGTGGCTCGCAGTGACTTGTATTTCTTTAGGTGAAGCATGTCCATCAATTCTGCGTTGGACATGGCTTTGTAAGTCAGGCAGAGATCACCTCTGAGTAAGCAATATGCCACTGAGTACAGCCGGAGATTTTTCAGTCGGGCTGCATAGGACATATGTTTGAAGCCAGTAATCCTCTTGGTGAGGTGCTTTTGTGGTCTTTCAAGCTGTTGGAAGTGTCTTGTGAGGTACATCCCAAATGGGGCATTGTACTCTATGATGGGTCTGATGACTGACGAATAGAGGGGCAGTATAACCTCTTTATTTCTAAATGCAAACCCCTTAGTAATCAGATGGGCCACATAGAAGGATTTCCTAATTACTTTGGCAATATGATTGTCAAAGGAGAGATTACTATCGAACTGGGTCCCCAGATCTCTTATTAACTCTTCTGTATTAAGGGGGCTGCCACTTTGTGGTAATTCGTGGGTGTTTTGTTTTTCCCAAACGGGATGACTATGCATTTTTTGGCATTTAGTTTGAGGCCATGACTTTGACACCAGGTGTCTGTCTCAGTAAGGCCTTTTTGGAGGATGCCCGTGTCAGCCGAAGAGTCAATTATGGCTCCCAGTTTGCAGTCATCGGTGAACTTGGTTAGCCATAATCCTCCTGTGTTTGCCAGTACTTCTGAGAAATATATGCCAAATAGTAGGGGGTCCCAGAACTGAGCCTTGCAGGACACCACTTGTGACTGGTTTAGAGTCAGATCTGGAGCCCGCTATTCTTACCGTGTGAGTTCTGTCTGTAAGCCAGTTGACAACCCATCTCGTGACATAGGGGTTTATGTTCAGGCTGGTGAGTTTTTCTATAATACCCGAGTTAGGAATGGTGTTGAACGCCTTGGTGAGATCAAGGTAGGCTGTGTGAACCACCTTTTCCTCATCTATGGCCTTGGTAACTGTCTCGAAGAAGTCAACCAGGTTTAGTAGGCATGATCTGCCCTTAACAAAGCTGAACTGGGTCAGGTCAAGTGTTTGGAGGTTTCCAATGTCTTTGTTAATGAGTTCCATGATGATGCGCTCCATAGCCTTGCAGACCTGCCTAGTCAGGCTTATGGGGCGATAGTTACCAGGGTCAGTTGTGGCTCCTCCTTTGTGGAGCGGAAAAACCATTGCTGTGCACCATTCTATGGGCACGTAGCCTGTGGAGAGGCTGAGGATGAACAGCGTGTTTAGGTGGGGGGTTAGTTTGTTCTGTAGTTCATGCAAGACGCAGCCTGGGACACCATCTGGCCCCATTGATGCTGTGTTTTTGGCTTTTGAAAGGGCTGTTTTCACCTGTGCTTCTGTGATTTCTGGGACACTACACTTTTCCGGTATTGTTGTGGACCCTTTTGAAGGTGAGAGGGAGGTGAAGTTTGCATTGAATCTATCTGCCAGTATGTTGGCAATATCAGTAGGTTCAGTATATTTTGTGCTATTTTGCACTATCTCAGAGCATATCTGTGAGTTGCCACTTAGATTTTTGACATAGCTAAAGAAGGCCTTGTGGTTATCCTTCGAATCCTTGGCTATTTTTCTTTCGAAGTTAGCCTTGGATGATTTTATGAGGGACCTTAGTTTCTTACTGATACTGATCAGGGATGTCTTTCCTTCTTGGGATTTGCTTTTTTCTGAACTAGTTTCCTCCTTTTGTTGTATAACCTGTTTATGGCAGGGGTCCACCAGACTGGTTTCCTTCTCTTAGGGGAGTGAGTCTTGGTTTTGCTAGGGATGGCACAATCCATGCATCCTTGTAGGTGCTCATAGAGTGCAATTGTAAAGGATTCTGCATCTTGGGCAGTGTTATCCTTTAGCGTGGGGGCTGTGAAACTTACCACCTCTGACTTAAGTAAGGTGAAGTTTGCTTTAGAAAAGTTTTTCACTGTGATTTCCTTGGTTGGGGGTGGTGGTGGGGTGTGGGCATCCAGGGTGATTAGTTTATGGTCTGATCTAACCAGTGACGGGTTGACCTCCAGTACGGAGCACCTGTCACCCATATTGGTGATGACCAGGTCCAATATGTTGTGGCCTCTGGTAGGGGAGTTTACCAGCTAATCCAGGGCATTTGAGTTGATGAATTCCAGGAAGCGCTGAGCCTGGGAGTTTGTACTTAAGTAGTTTTCCCAGTTAATGGTAGGGTAATTGAAATCTCCCAAAATCAGGGTGTTCTGCTAGGTTTAAATTAAGCTGTTTGTTTTAAATGTGCTTTAAAAAACAAAACCATTATTGCACTGCTTTTAGAGGCATCAGTAATGTCTGAAGTGTTTAATTGGATCTTTTTTTTTTTAATTTCCAGTAAACTGGCATTTAATCATCTATTGCCAAATATAAACACTTGCCCACTGCAGTTCAACAGCATGATCAGACTTAACCAAAAGTCATACATAACATGCAGGCTCAATAAAACTTTGTTGTCAAGGTTCATCATTACAGTGACAGTTTTACTATTAGTAGCCAGTGAACTATAATCAGAGCAAAAACATCAATATTTAAAATCTATTCAAGGGGATGCATGAATTATATCCTTCCATTGTATAACTGAAAGAGAACAGGCCACCATCACCTCACTCTCCCCTTGTTCAGCTTCAGTCTCCCTGTTGTCCCCATCTTCAATAATTTCACAGCCATTATTACCTTTCCCACGATCTGTAAGCCACCATATCCTTGCCTACATAATCTAAAGAAGGCAGTAGTCCTAAACAATCCAGCACAGACTGAGCCAAGGTGAGTATTTACATTCATAATGAAAAAAAAAAAACATTTAAGCTATCTGAATGCAGTTCTTTGCTGCATGACAGTCTCTTGAAATAGTAATCCACCAAGATCTGAAGGAGTAGCTGTAGGGAGCAAACAATCTCTTGAAGCACAACAAGAGTGAGCCTGGAGTCTTGTATCTTTAAGATGCAGCCAGTATGAAAGCATGGCGTTCTGTTAATTCTTCTCCCCATTGAACTTCCCATATGTCCCGACTCCCTCTCAGCCCTCATGTAAAGATGTTTAGCTGACCTCCCTTCCCTCCCTCTCTCCCCTCCATATCAGCAATCTGGTGTCTGACTATGCTTATAGCATCAAAAGATGGAATGGAATGACCAGAGATGACATATTTGAAAATATAAAATAAAAAATAAACAGGACATGTACTGACATGTTTGTGTATGTCTATTCTCTCTGAACATAAGACCCACACCAAATAAGTATGAGAAAAAATGTACAGAAGATAAGAACCAAACTGGGGCATTATACAAAGTGGTAAACTCATACAGCAGTGATTAAGTTGGTAGTCTGCGTTTTTTTAAATCCAATTATCTCAAGCTTGCAATAATATGTTGCTCTGACCCCCAAGTCACATACTTACTTTGAGATCCCAAACCTCATTTCTGAAAGGAACTTGGGTGTTCCAGTGGAACCATGCAGTTACCATAATGAAAAGGTCTCATGCCTTTGTAACAGAATGGGTTAACAACAGCATAGCTATCATAACAAAAAGAACATCCCGGTTGTGGCTGAGAAGGTGCATTTCCCCCTATCTGCTCTAGGTGAGGTTCTGTCTCAGTGTATGTACATCTGTATTGTCTGAGCCATAAGATCGTTAACAAGGTCAGAGATTGTACCAAGTACTGAACAAGCAGTGTATATCCTGTGAAATTTTCAGAACTTGTAAAATGCTAACCTTTACTAATAAAAAATAAAGCAACCCAGTAACTAAAAATACAAGGCACAAAATCAAAGCTGACTGGCATACAGCTTCACAGAACATCTTGCTGTACAAACTGAAGGATAAACAAATGACCAACAGAGTAGGCAGTTCAAAAAATGATTTTTTACAGTAATAAATTCATAGAAATTAAACAGTTCAGAAACATAACTCCATGAATCGGTTTAAAATATGCAATGTGAACAGTAACCAAAGTAAATGATTTCATGCAGGTAGAATCTCTATGAAATGTGTCAAAAGAAGGTAGCTTAATAGGAACAGAACTGATAACCAAAAAGAAGCAGACATGAAACAAACAAGACCAAATACAACAACAGTACTGATAAATATTTCTGAATGAATAAAGAAGCACAAGAAGAGAAGTTTTCAGACATAGACACACCTATTATCAGGTTTCTATTGCCAAGTGTTAACTGCAATCATTATTTCACATCACATAGAAGCACAAGTCCTGTGAGCTGAGTGGCAAGGAAATCTAGATTATGAATGTAATAACATGGTCAGGATGGGAGGAACTTTATTACAAGAAATGGAATGACATTTATATAAACAACCTGAGCTTTATGAGACTATTTTTTTTCTGTTTTTCTTGACATGCAGGTGATAGTGCCGAACCAAATTCAGAATGTTCTGATACTAGAGGCTTTGATCAGACTCATGAATTTAGTGTTAAGTATCCAAATATTAGATTGCAAGCTTGTATGAACAGTTCAGGTGGCTGTTTTTTCTTTTTTGTGTTAAACATCATTATTAAAGTATGACATAATAAAAGGCATACATACATTAATAGAAAAGTTGGGGCCTCCCTTTCTGGTGATAGCTACGACCCTGGCTATCTATAGGGGATGAGGTACTGCTTCTTCCTGACAAGACAGACGGGAAACATTATTTTTTCTTTATAACAACTGTCTTTCCATCCAACATTACATGCATTGCTCAGTTTCTGCCATCTCGTAAACCTTCCTCCTGAACATTATTCTGCATGTATTCTTTTTGTCTGCAGCATAAAGGGACATGTCTGTAGTTCTTTTCACTGACAACAGAGCATTTCATACTTATATCATCCTTCTCCTCTTTATACACAATGCATATTACACTCTTGAGATGTTTCATATTTTATTTATGTTACGTATGTACATATTTATTTATTTTGCTTTTCTTTACTGAGGTAGTCTGACTGGGTTACGAAAAAACCCTTTTCACTGGAGGCCTAGGGAGAAAATCACCCGACATTTGACTATATAGATTTAAATCAATAAGAGAAAAATTATAACAGTTCTCATACATTTCCAAGAAAATAAAATACTTGGACAGTAAAACAATAATGTTATACACAAGGTTTGCAGTATGTACCAAGAGTCTGCAAGTATTGGCATAACAAATACATAATGCAACTCAAATAAGATTGCAAAAAAGCAAAAATCATTTATGAGGGAGAGAGATATATAGGTGGAAGAAGGTAAACTATGGGGGTATGTAGGTATAAACAGGGAGCAACAGGGGAGGAGAGTAACAGAGTGAGACTGAAAGCAGTATTAGGTGTTGGTAAGAGGAAGACTTGAGAGAGAGAGGAAAAGGAGGGCATGAGGATGAAGAAGGGGTGACAGTGTTGGTAGAGATAAGAGAGTATAATGGTGACTTCTGAGAATGTAATATGACTGCGTAACTCTACAGATATGGGGCAGAAGAGACTAGTCAGTTGAAAGATAATTATTGTGCTTTAGGCTCTTAACTGTCGAGCTGCCAAGTGGGGAAATTGGAACGCTGTTAGTTGAAGTCAGCCTGGAGGTGTGTAGAAGAAGAGACGTTTGTGTTTTAGGTGTATCTGTAACTATGCTTTGAAAGTCTTTTCATGTTGGATTGTTTACAGTAACTATTCCCATGTTTTGGCAATACTGTTAGTATATAGAGAGTCACCAGCATTATTATAGGAATTTGTTATTCTGAGTAGAGATTTATCTTTAGCTCATGAAGCTCTGTTAAGTGAATAGAGCTGAGCAATGTTTTTTGAGGTCAATTAGTTTTCTGGTTTACAGATGGTTTAATGAATTGCAGTGAGTTGAAAGAAACAGAGGTAAAACTGCAGAGATCATTCAAACGCTTGTAAATGTAATGCATGTATTCTCTCCCTTGTCTCTCTCTCTCTCTCTCTCTCTCTCTCTCACTCTCTCTCTCTCTCACTCTCACTCTCTAACTCACTGTTTGACTCACTTTTAAGGCATTAAAAATAACATTAGAATCATTTCTTTAAGGAGGTTCAGTCACTCCTCAGAGTTCATTTTCATGTGCTATTAACTGAAAGTGCTCTGCTTTGCCAGCTTAAATTGCACACACCCGCCCTGAATCCCTTTAAAAGCATTTGGATTAATTATTCCAGCAATAAATTCAGTACGGAAATTTAGACCTGTTAAAATCATCTTATACTCAAATTTTATTAAATCTCCTGTCTAGTTTCTTAGTACTGGCATTTCCTTTTGTCATTCTATCTCTGGGTATCTCTTTTCTTCTGCCTTGGACCACTTAACTTTGCTCCCTATCAGACATAAAAAAGTGGTTAGTTTTTGAGATGTCCCCTATTGTAGGCTAAATCACTGTTTAATTCTTAAGTAAGGCAACCACCACAGCTCGCAATCCACCAGAGGGGGGAGAAGTTACTTTGTCTGACCGGACATCTGAAAGCAGTAGCTCAACCAATACAAGCTACTAAGTTTACAGTGGAAAGAAGAAATCACGTCACAGTTTAGATATGCAGTCAGGAAGGAAAGATTGTGGAAGTCATACTTTAAAGTTGCCACTGTGTATGATTTTTTAGCACTACTCAAACAGGCATTCAGTGAGCCTTAGTTATGCACAATCAAGACAGCTGATTGAAAATCCACTCAGCATTTGATGAAATCAGTTTCCTGCAATTTGCATCCCCTCCCATAATCCTTGAAAGCAAACACTTCCCATCTACATCCCTACACCCCACTCTTTGTTGCTCAGACGCATTTCCTGCTTTGTGTTTCATTTTCACTGATCTTTACTGCAATGTTTATTTCTACATGTATTTGTTTATGGAATTATTTAAGAAGATAAAGTCTACTGGGCGCAGACACTTGTTTCAGTGGGCCACTGGAAAGCACTTGGGATATCATATGAACTACATTAGCTCATAGTTTCATATTAGACTAGTGCAGCCTGTGGATATTGAAGCTACTCTGTCAGATGCAACTGTTATCATTACTCTGACATCTCTGCACGTTAGTAAATGTTCCTTTTTTTTAAGATGTCCTGCCTCACTATAGGTATTACATGGTTATAGAATCTGAACGCTTTGGGTGGTAGTAATACACTGTGCAATTGTGCAAGGCAAATCTGTAAACAGTGGCAGCACCTTGTCAATATGTTAATACCACATGTGCAAATAATGTCACTGGGTTTCTCATGTAGGCAGCCTATGAAGAACGGCCAAAGCAAACTGTAACTCTGCAAATTGTTGCACGAGCATCTGAATAGGCAGCCCTTGATTTTGAGAGAATATTCTCTGGAAGCAGAATATTTAAAGCCACTTGGTTCAGATTCTTCAACTGCTGCAGGAGGCACTGGTATGGGCCCCACTGCCTCTCCAATGACTTCTCAACCATACTCTCCACTACAGACTGCATCTGGGGCCACTCCCACTGGTGATAGCTATGACCATGGCTATCCACAGGGGAAGAGCCACTGCTTCTCTCTGACATGACAGACCTGAAACATGTAGGTGGCAGACATGTGAGACACTTATGGTATAAATGGACCAGCCACTTTAACCTCCTGTGGTAGGTGTCATGGATCAACTTTATTTCAGCCCACGCTGCAAATGAAAAAGGAATAAGAGAAAAGGCATTGTTAGCACAGTACAGGCATTGTCAGTTCATATAAAGAATAACCTGTTAATATGCTGACCTGTTAAGTGAATATCCTGTGATGGGTGTACTCCTGTCAGGTGACAATGCTATTATCCTCCTCCTAAACTTTAAACTCTCAGACTATGCCCTCAGACAACTGGCACCTGTACGTGACTTACCTATTCAAAAAAATGTTTAATAAAATGTTTTTAGAAGCTATGGCTGCAATGTTTTCTTTGTGTAGGTGGGATTTCATTCCCACCTCCACCAACAACTGTCTGCCATGAGTAATCACTGGCTTGATAAGTGGTCATAAAAATGTAATAATACACCTAAAACTGCATCTTGCTGGATGCAGTTATAAACAATGGAATATAGTGATGGGAATTAGTGAGTTCAGTAATGATCAGGTTTTTTAAAAATAGGAAAAAATAACAAGAAATGCAACTTTAAAGAAATATATTTCCCATGAACTATATGCTAATTACCATTTCATTTCACAGCAAGAAGACAATGAAATATCAGTGCCATAATATAAAAGTGGCAGTGTAACACCAGTAGTATAAAAAGGTACCCATCTTACAACTATCGGATTCTACTACAGAAAGCAAAGAAAACTATATTAACTGAATGACTCAGGATGCTGCTAATCAGCTTCTGCCAACCAGTGGGCAGGCTGGTTGGGCCACCTTCTCTGAAGGTTATCAAAATAATGCCTGCATTGCTCCCCAAGCTATTACCCTAAAGAAACAAAAATCTTTCTGTGCCTAAACTGCACCACCTACAAAGATAAGCTGTATTAAACTCCGGCTTAACTGGTCAGCCATGTCTTTCCATATGTCAGTTTTTAAAGTCCAGTCTGAGCTCCATACAGCAGCAGAAAAGTATTAGTTTATTTAGGGCAACAGCTTGGGGGTTCTGACCTGGACTTGTAGAGAAGTCATCCCTGCTGTCCAAAGGCAAGAAGCAAAAGCTATTCTGTGAAAATGATTCTGGTAGGGTGTGAACCACACAATGCAACATGACTATAAGCAACTCAGACAGCTGTAGGGCTGCACATTTCTACTCAAAGCATAGCCATGACACTTTACAATTCATGTAGATGCACATGCATGCACCACACAATTCTCATTCATGTTTATATTAACTTAATTATGGTGATGAAGAGATGTATGCATCTGTGTAGTAAGGTGAGCCATACAGTACAGCAGTGTGTCAAAAAGGATTTAAAAACAAGCCATACATCACTGTTTTGTACGTCACTGTTTACCACGATTTTGCAAAAATTGTTGGTAAACTAAACTAAAAGCAAAAAATATATATATTGAAATTGAAGCTAGAGGGGTGCAAGAGTGACCATACTGGGACCCTTACCTTACATTAGGGATAGTATAGAAAGCGCATTTTCCGTACTGGTAAGAAAAATGCGATGAGTACTTCTAGCAATTGCCATTCAGTCAGCAATTTCAACTTAAACACCTAGGAATGCTTCTTTTTAGTATATGCTACAGTAAGCAGCATTCTGCTTGTAAGTATCATTGTCACTTGGCAATAACACGATTACTGTGCACAGGCATCAGTGAATGTAATGAAACAAACACCATTAACCATATTGAAGACCACACACATTACTTCTTACCTGACAACATGCAGCAGTCAAATCACATACCATGCAGTATCAAAGTACTGTAATGTACAGCACATTGCTCTGCTCAGAGAGAAACATACACACTCAGATGCATAGCTAATATGGGGTAAAGGGGGTAGGAGACATGGCAAGCAAATATTTTTTTTTTCCGTTTAATGCTCCTCGTGTAAACTTGAGGAAATGAGTATAGTGGAAGGGCTTCAGGACCTGGCACTCTTCCTTAGGAAGGAAGGAGCACCCGATTGTGAATATACAGCAATAAGTTCATAGTTACTAGGCATCTCATACAAAGGAGGACACACTCAGGAGTGCAGAACCCCATATCCCCCCTTAAAATGCATCAAATAACACAAAATAATCAGCAATCTCTAGGGCATGGCAATATCAGCACTCCGTCTACATGGTGTGGGAGTGGAATCCACAGCCTTCTGCACCAAAGACAATTATGCTACTAACACTGCTTTCAAATTCTACAGCACAAACAGTGACTGCCATTTACTAAACAAAACTGCTACTTGCACATTGAAAACAGATTTAGCATGAGCAACAGTAAACTTCTCTTCCCTTAAAACTCACAATTCTATGAAAATGCACTGAAGCTCATAATTCCCTGAAAATATACTGAAACTCAAACTCACAATTCCTTCAGCAGTCTGGTAGTTGGGATAAAGGATTCAGGCTCTTGTCTTCTGTAACCAAGTTATAGGGACAAGCCTGATCCAGTTAATTAATGAATCTGACCCCCCCCCCCAACAAAGCATTATATACGATACCATGTTACCTCTCAACCTCTTAGTGCAAGAAATCTGGACCAAACCTAAAATAATGGGGATACAATGGCCGAAAAATAAGGATCGATTTTAAATATTGCTCTTTATAACTTAATTAATAGAATAAAATTATTTGTGTTAGTATGAATTTTTCTGAAGGATATGAAGTCTGAAACTCATATATATGTCATTATTTAGTGACTTCAACCCTCAGTGAATTGACAGAAAACCTCAAATTTTATGAGAAATAAACCAAAGCTATGAGGCTAAATTTGAACAGTTGAGAGGTATGTCAGACACACACACACACCCCTGCCTTCTCTCTACTCTCACACAGCAGCATACCCATCTTCTCTCATACAACAATGAAAGGGTAGTTTAAATTACACACACACACACACACACACACACACACACACACACACACACACACACACACACACACACACCTACTATCTCATACAGCAACACACACACACACACACACACACACACACACACACACACACACACACACACACACACACACACACACACACACACACACACACACACACACACACACACACACACACACACACACACTTTATCTGTCATACAAATACAACAGCTAGTCTAAATTACATACACAATACACACACACTCATATACACACATACAAATACACCTTTTCTCTCTCATACAGAAATGGAATGGGTAGTTTAAGTTACATGCATGCACATACATACACAATACTTTCTCATGCATTAACAAATGGAACCGCTAGTTTAAATTATGTGCATACAAACATACACATGCACACTAACACACACACACACACACACACACACACACACACACACACACACACACACACTCACGTAATTACCTTCTCTTTCAATGGAATGGTTAATTTAAATTCCACATGCAAGTGTGGAATGTGTTTACATCCATGTTGGCTGGTGTGTGTGCATGCTATGCACACCTGGTCCTCTTTAAAGGAGAAGACGCTGCCACTGCAGAGTTAAAAAGCACTTTATATCACTTCATGGTGATGATTATGATAGTAAGGATGATGGAATAATATTATTCAAGGTAATATGGATACTGGCAGTTTGGTATGCCCACCCCAGGTGTCTATAGGTGCTGGGGTAGGTCAATATTATCATGTGGCAGTTTCAATACTGGACCAGTTAACCTATATTAAGGTAGAATGTATTCCTACATGCCTGCTTCAATAATCTCTAAGCCAGATACTTCAGGGATGTCAATGCCAGCTGAGCACACTGAAAGATCAGCTACAACATATGGATTTCTTCCTTTTAACCTGTACTACTTATGTGCAGGGCTTTACTGACAAAAACGTAATGCAGCATACTAGAGTCAAGTGTCTGTTATTTCTTCATAGATATGGTAGCCGCTGTACCATCAATGCTAGTCAGTGATGCAGGACAATAGCTAATGTTGACAGTCATATGGCTGTAATGATGATGTCATTACTCTCGTACTCATGACACAGCCTAAGGATAGTGGCGCATAGTCACAAAGTATACTGATAGGGCCCCTCTCACTCTAGGTTGATGCCTCCAGTATGAATGAGGCTGGGTAACAAGTAGTGCACCACTGGCACATGCCTTAACCGGAATGAAATTCCATCTCCTTCAAGGGTACATATGCAAAACGCCTGCAAGAGGAAAGAAAAATGTCAGAAGTTGAAATACAAATAGTACAACTTATCTAATGGATTGCATTCTTGGAGTTGGTATATAAAATATGCAGGGGATATGGTGGTGCAGCCCCCCACATGGTGGGTGCAGGGGTGCTTGCCCCCTGCAAAAACATAGATTTGTTTTTTTGTTTTTGATTTTTTGTTTTTTGGGGGTTTTTTTGTTTTTTTTTAGTTTGTTAGTTGGGATATTTTGCAGACATCCTAATGTTTATGGATATCAGTTGGGTATGACAACCCTGTGTTTCCAAAGGTCAAACATTCCTCTTATACTGTGCTGATGATGTCATAAGAAGGCAGAAACATGCATGTCCATGGCTAGAGGGGTTTGGCTTTAATGGCCTGAAATTGTCCATAAATAAACTTAAAAATGAAAGTAAAAGAAAAAGTCATGGACATTCAGAATTGCCATTTAGCTGAAACACCAGATATCCTTAAAGGGTGATTTGCATATATCCATTGAGGCCTCTGATGCAAGAGGTTTAAGGTATCACACAGTTAGAAATCTAGCTTTTCTGGATTTTCCGTTTTGTAATTTTGACTTTTTGGAAACTCAGTCATATGGCCTTGACCACATGAATTTTGAGTTTCCAAGAACTCTGTAATATAATATAATATAATATAATATAATATAATATAATATAATATAATATAATATAATATAATATAATATAATATAAATCCATATGCATATATGAAGGTGGTGTTGGGTGTGCACCACAGGTGGCCCAGTCAGCCCCAGCATACATGGATGTGCATTCCTCCACATGTCAGCAAGCTGGATATCATCAGACTTCAATATCACATGGAAGGATCTCACAGTCTATGTCACACTCATGCAGAACTAGCAGTCACTATCAAAGGCCTTAGCAGAATCCAGTAGGTCACATCATCATAACAATTCAATTTCAAACTCTTATGACAGCACACATTTTTATTCCCTGGGACCATCCTTGATGCTATCATTAGGGAATATTGTGTATGGCACTGTACAGATGTAGCTTGCACACCCAATATCTTGCATCATTAAACTATCTTCCCAGCAAGTATCAACAGCAACTAAACACAGAATATTCACAGGTTAAGCAAACCCCAAACAAGAAAGACATTCAGTAAGAATTATGAAAGAATATATTAACTTATCCTTTGGGAGAAAAAAAGTATAATCATGCAGTATTTGATCACTTATAGACAGTTGGAAAACCATTAAAACATATTAATAGCAACAATCCCATCACAGGAAGGGATGAGACCCAATTCAGTAGACAAACTAGCACATCCTCAAATATGTTATTAAGACTGCATCTGCATGGACAGTTACTGTATCATCAAACATGCCCTCCTTCACAGCCCCATCTACTGTTCCAGACAGTACCTCTACTCAATCATTGTTGTGCCTAGAACTTTTATCTCTGTTAAAGGACCACTGTGCAGATGAGTATAGCTGTGATCATTGTGATTATAGGTTCATAGGTTCATAGGTTGGTACTAGGCTATCAGCCCTAGGGCCTATACAAGCCTAGCCATAACAATTCCCTGGCTATTTCTTCCCACATTATTTACTTTCCTGGACCCTGTCTAGCAGGGCGACTGACGTGATCCCTGGGGTGAATTTCCTTTCTCCCATCCAATCGTCAAGGTTCCTCTTGAAGAGGTCCAAAGAGGCACTCTGCTTGAAATGTATGGGCAATCTATTCCAGAGTCTGGGGAGTCTCTGGGTCAGGAACCTATCCCTCCAGCATGTTTTGTTTATTGTGATGACAAGGTTTAGATCCCTGGAGTATGTAGCTCTGAGGGATTAGGATTTCTTTAAGTGTAGCATGTCCAACAGCTCTGGGTTTGACATGGCCTTGTATGTTAAGCAGAGATCGCCTCTGAGTAGACGATATGCGACAGAGTATAGCTGGAGTTTTTTAAGGCGGTCAGCGTAGGGCATCTGCTTTAGGCCTGTGATTCTTTTAGTGAGGTATTTCTGAGGCCTTTCCAGTTGTTGCAGATGTCTTGAGAGGTACATACCAAATGGGGCGTTGTATTCTATAATGGGTCTAATGAGGGATGAGTACAGTGGGACAATGACCTCCTTTTTTCTGGATGAAAAGCCCTTCGTGATGAGGTGTGCCACATAGAAGGATTTCCTGACTGTTGTGGCGATGTGGTTATCGAAGGTGAGACCACTGTCCACCTGTGTCCCTAAGTCTCTTATCACACTTTCTGTGTTTAGTGTACTGCCACCTATATGGTAATTCATGGATACATGTTTTTTTTCCCAAAGGGGATAACAATACATTTCTTGGCATTGAGCTTGAGCCCATGGCTCTGGCACCAAGCATCTGTTTCTGTAAGGCCCTTTTGTAGAGTATCCACATCATTTGGGGATTTAATAATGGCTCCCAGTTTGTAGTCATCTGCAAACTTTGTTAGCCAGAGTCCCTTAGTGTTGACCTGTACTTCAGAGAAGTAGATGCCAAACAAGAGCGGCCCCAGGACTGAACCCTGAGGTACTCCACTTGTCACTTGTCTGGAGCTGGATTTGGAGTCGGCTACTTTTACAGTGTGGGTTCTATCAGTAAGCCATTTAGCAACCCATTGGGTGACATAGGGATTAATGCCCAACTTAGTAAGTTTATCTATGATTCCAGAGTGGGGGATGGTATCAAAGGCCTTGGCAAGGTCTAGATAGGCTGTGTGGACCACCTTACCCTTGTCCATGGCTCTGGAGACTGATTCAAAGAAGTCAATCAGGTTCAGGAGACAAGATCGGCCCTTCACAAACCCAAACTGGGTGGGGTCCAGTGTTTGAAGGTTGCCAATGTCTTTGTTTATAAGTTCCATGATAATACACTCCATGGCCTTGCAGATAAGGCTTGTCAGACTGATGGGCGGTAGTTTCCAGGATCCAAGGTGGATCCCCTTGTGGATTGGGATAACTGTAGCTCTGCCACTCAGTGAGCACGAAACCTGAGGTGAGGCTATGATTAAACATGACACTTAGGTGAGGTGCCAGTTCATATTGTAGTTCATGTAGTACACAGCCTGGGATGTCATCTGGTCCCATGGATGCTGTATTCTTGGCTTTAGAGAGTGCGTTTTGTACCTGTGTGGCCATTATTACTGGAATTTGGCAATCTTCCGGTATTGAGATGGGCCATTTAGGGGTGAGAGGGGTGAAGTTGGCACTGAATCGATCTGCCAGGATATTAGCAATATCCTTTGGATCAGTATATTTAATGCCATTCTGTTTTAGCTCAGAGCAGATCTGAGCATTGCCATTTAGATTCTTGACATAGTTATAGAATGCTTTGTGGTTGTCCTTGGAATCTTTGGCAATTTTATTTTCGTAACTAGCTTTGGAGGATTTTATGAGGCATCTCAGTTTCTTACTGAGGCTAGTAAGGGAGTTTTTTGCATCCTGGGATTTTCCTCTTTTCTGCAAAAGTTTCTGTGATGATGTGAGGTATTACCAGCTATGCCAGGAGAAGTAGGGCAGTGGATGTGTAACATATGCCAGCACATCTAGCTGGAATTTTGTAAATAATTATATGTCATTTCTGTATCAAACTGATTTCTACAGATGTTTCTGTTGAAAAATGCATTTGTAAAGCTGCTTGTGTTAAAAATGTACCAATTGTGCATCCTGCTGGACAGAAAAAATACAATTGTATGTCAGACTGTATTATAACTATTGAAGCTAATATTGTAACTGAGAATACTGGAAGAGAAGAGGGTAAGTTCAGCTCCAGCTAACTTTGTAAAAATAATATAAAATTAAATTGCCTAATTTAGGCCATAAAGATTTATCTTACAATTCTGATTGTAGCCAGAGATGAAATGTCTGTGCCAGAGAATGGTTTATTGGCTCCTGTGGGAAGACTGGAAGTGTTTTATTATTTTATGACTTCTAGAATCTGCAGCAGATTTTAGCAAAGATCTATGTGTGTTTGTATTATTGATACATATGTATGAGATTCTGGGTCAGTTGCTAGGGCTAGTATGGGAACCAGAAGTCAGATGACCAGATGTATGTGATGTCATTCTGTAATCCAGGGCAAACATGATGTTTTAATACTAGATGAGACTGAAGTCTCAGAGCAGTCTGTTTTTGGAACCTGACAAAGATGGAAGACTACTTACCTACTTCATCTTGCCTTGCTTTAGTAAGCAACCAGGGAATAGTAATGATTTAGATCAGATCAGTCAGGAAAATACAATGAAATTAGTTAAGTACTGTTTTTCTGTATCTGTGTGAATCTATTCATCTGTGTTATTTTAATATTTCATGTGATTGAAACTCTGGAGTTTATTGTAAATAGATATTTAGCATTTTCATGTTCTTTTATTATTTATTATTAAATATATTAAAATTTTCATTGTAGCTGGTCCATTACAGAATATTTTAACCTTTGAGAGTATTTATATCCGTATGGTGACTCTGTGGCCACTCCTGAAAGCCTTAATGCATTGGTCAAACACTATAATTTGTATTAATATTAATTTAATTCAGTATAATTGGGTACCCTTGTAAAAGCCTTAGAGTAGCTGGCTTTGGAGTGTCTGGTGGCAGTGTAACCATCTTATAGTCTGGGAAGAAGGGGGCATAGTTAGTAAATCTGTACAGCCTTTCCCAGGTGTGTGTGTGTGTGTGTGTGTGTGTGTGTGTGTGTGTGTGTGTGTGTGTGTGTGTGTGTGTGTGTGTGTGTGTGTGTGTGTGTGTGTGTGTGTGTGTGTGTGTGTGTGTGTGTGTGTGTGTGTGTGTGTGTGTGCGTGTGTGCATGTGTGCGTGCGTGTTTTGTGTGTGACACTGTGTGTTTGTATGTGTGTGTGTGTGTGTGTGTGTGTGTGTGTGTGTGTAAATCAAATCTCAAAGAGTGTATGCATCAGCTGCTTGGTGCAGGGACACAGAGCACTGGTTTCACAGAGAGAGTGGAGAAGGACTTGGCTTGGACACTCGGCTGAAGACTCAGCTCTACAGCTGTGCCAGTGGGGAGTCGTATTGGGGACCTGGAGAGAGAGAGAGAGAGAAATCCAGACCCCGGACTGAGTGTGTTCCCTGTGTGCTCTTAAGGGAAATTGTGCTTGGTGCAGGGAGCTGCATCTGGAAATACTGTGTGTACCTATCTTTGTTCCAAGTGAATGTCCCTTACCGGTTTCAGTGGTGAGGCTTCACACTCCTTGACTACTAGCCCAGAGGAGGGAACAACACAATCTTATTAGCTATTCATTTATACATGTTGTATGGAGGAAAGTCTAATGCACAGTGTGAATTAACCATGCAAGACACAGTATAGGATCATAGGATCATAGGAGGTTACTAGGCTAATGGTCCTGGGGCCCTTACAAACCTAATCAAGAGTTTGTCCCCAAAAAAGAAACTTCAGTCAGCACCTGTCACCCCTGTCAATGAGGGACACATGTGGAACCCCTAGGACAAATTTGTGGTTTCCCATTCACTCATCAAGGATACACTTGAAGAGGATCAGTGAGGTACTCTGTTTGATATGTATGGGAAGTCTATTCCAGAGATGAGGCAGCCTCTGGGAGACAAACCTGTCTGTCCATCAGGTTTTTTTGATGTTGCATATTAAATTTAGGCCTTTCAAGTGGGTAATGTGCAAGGAGTTAGATTTATGGATATGGAGCATCTCTAGTAGAGCAGGGTCTGATACTGCCTTGTAGGTGAGATGCAGATCACCTCTGAGCAATCTGTATGATACCGAGTAGAGTGATAGTGATTTGAGCCTGTCCACATAGGACAGGAGTTGAAGGCCATGGTTTCTCTTTGTGAAGTATTTCTGCAGCATTTCCAGTTGGTGCATGTGTTTGGAGAGGTACATACTCAATTATTGGCCTAATGAGGAAGGAGTACAGAGAGGTAATAACCTTCTTTTTTCTGGATGCAATCCCTTTACTTATGAAATGAACCAAGTAAAAGGCTTTTTTGACCACTGCTGCTGCATGATGGTCAAATGTGAGCTTGTTGTCAACCTGAGTACTCAGGTCTCTCATCGCAGGTTGTGTGCTTAGGGAGTTGCCGTTCGTGTGCTAATTAGTAGGGGTGTGTTTTTGCTGAATGGTGTGATAATACATTTTTTTGCATTTAACATAAGGCCATGACAGTTAACACTGTATATGCCAAGTTTTATCTTTGCAGTCTTACTTTGTGTCACATAGTGATAGTCAAGACCTGTAGTTGTGGACAAGATGTCACAATTTCACCTGAGCTGGCACGTACTATGCACAAGCTTGTCTTGGGAGGTGCTGTGCTGCTGATTTTAATTGCCCATCCTCCCTATCTTCACTGGTATAAGGGTCAGTTGGTGCATGGAAAGGAGTTGCACAACAAGTAGGGACTCCCACAGTAAAGTTTCTGCATGCAATAGCAAGGTCATTCTGAAGAGCTTTCCTACACCCTCAGCATTGTCCAGGCAGTGGACATGGACTTTAAGCAGGCCAAACACTCACTCAATGACTATTCAGGTGTGGAACAAGATAGTATTGCAGTGTTCTTCTGAACCACCCTGTTGATTATAGAGTGGTGTCTTTACATAAGGTTGAAGTGTATATTCTGCATTACCTGCAAATCATAATGGGGGGCACATGGAAACATAGAAATTAATCATTAAGACTTAGTCAATTCATATTAAAATAATAATGGGGTCAGTGATTTAGGTTGCATTTACTTGCTGTGTGTGTCCTTGTGGTATTCTACCCTGCAGGAAGTGGTAGTGCAGTGAACATCTGTGTCAAATGTGGGAATCATGACTACTGAGGGGATGTTGGGCCAACACATTGATGGTACTGACACATGCATACATCACATACTAAATGGCAGCTGATGGAATAGTAGCACTTCACTTCCTGTTACACTACCCTTCCCTTGTGGACCAAATGGGGTCACAATAGCTACATGTATGCGATCTATTGCACCACAGAAAAGCATGCTAGACCATAGAAACCACTCATGGTGGTAGCCTATTCCTTTAATGACTGTGGGAAACAGATATGCTCATCCACATAGGCTAGAAAAACATCATGGAATATCTGCAGTATCCTTACATCCAAGGCAAGTGAAGTACATTCCCCCAGCCTGTCTCTGGAAGGTCCTCATGGAAAACATAGTGAGGGCTAGACACACATTGGTATCCACATGAATAGGAAGACCATGCATTTCCTCAGTTCCAGTCTGTGGACTATACAATTTCATCAAAGCCCTTATAATCTCTGTCCACACAAAATCACTTGAGAACCTCCTCCTTTTCAAAACTGTTATGCATTAGCCATTGCTAGTAATGCATCCACCTTGTGTGCCAAATGCACCTGATTGAATTACGAGGCCAACAAGCATTTCAAAGAGTGAAACAACAAAACACACAGTCACCAAGCATCTTTACTGATTGCTAATTAACTAGAAAGGACAGTGCTTCCCTTTAACTAACCTTTGTGCGCAACATGCACTTGTGTAGCAATATGACTTTGAATCTCAACAGGTGGAAAAGGTGTCCAGTTAGCATATCATCAGCACAACATTTACATGTATCTCTTAATTTAAATGACAATGTGCACTCATTTTCACATCTATCTCTCCAAGTTTTCAAGGTTTGCAGATTTAAGGAACAAACTCTTATGAGTCACAAGTAGTTTGCACGTGCCTGCAACTTGACAAGTACACACCGCGCACATGCATAACTGCCTATACAGCTTTTTTACATGTAAATCATCATTCACATTGATACCCTACCCTGGAATCCACTGGTAGAAGCTGCTATAACTCTTATTTGATAAAGTATTTTGCAAATTAAAAAACAATGAGAAAGCAGCAAAAAGAAGAAACTGTAACAGAGAGAATTTTCATTCCCAATGCATCAGTCAATGAGTGGAGCTGCATCTGCAGTGCCTCTGATCTGAGCTGGATAAAGGATTTGAGTAATGAGCTTCTGTATGGGAAGTGGATGGGCTGAGCACCAGTGGCCGAGTGACCCCCTCCCAAGGTTTCTACCTGTTGTTGACAGAGGAAACACAGCTCGCTACTAAACACCATAAAACAAGTGTGTGCTTATGCATATGTATAATATGAAGAGGGAAAAATCTAACTTTATTTTGAAGATGTCCACACTCCGATACTGAGTTAGGTTCAGCTTGTTTCCAGGTGCTTTCCAGGATTACTTACATAAATATCAAGAATGAACATTGTCCTGCTGGCTGCTGTACCACAGCTAAGACTTACCTTTATCACCAAGAAATGCAGAATAGTTTCCTTCAGTAAATCTTGCATCACTACCACTTACCATATAGATACAATTCCACTAATGTTTGCCACGGTCATTTGGGATTTGGGTAAGTATGCTGATAGCAGACTCTCCTTTGACCACCCAGTTCCAGTGGTGGTTAGAATGTCCTTCTACCTTGTACAGCTTGTCCTTCATGACATCTCCTCAAGGGTGAAACAAGTTATAGTCCCACTTTATTCATTCCTTATTAGGCTCATCTCTGAATATAATGCACTTGTTGGCATGTACCTTACCAAGCATCTGAACCAGCTTAAGAGACTACAGTTTTTCCTCACCAAACAATTTTAGGTCTCAGTACCCTTGGTTACTCTGATAATCTAAAACTGTTTTGCTTTACTCAATGTTATAGTGACTCCTAACAGATAACCTCTACTTAGCTTTCTGTGCTATGAATGAATCAGCAATCTTTGAATTCCTTCTCCTAAATAGAACAAGTGGTAAAGCAAATATACATTCTAGATACGTAAATCCATACTATCTAATCAACAAGACCGGAAGACATAATAAAACTTAGAGTATACTTTATCTGTGGAACAGGTTGCCCTGACCTATCAAGCAGGGCACTTCCTAGGAACTATTAAAACTAGTCTGGATAACTGGATGGACCATTGCAATTTTCACCAGGAATCTCAAACCTCTCAACTGTACAGATTTTTGCAGAATGTCCAGATTTTTTCTCATATTTTTAGTCCATTTCTCATAAAATTGTGTTTTTTTCTGACAAATCATTGCAAATCATTGAGGGTTAAAGTCATAAAATAATGACAGTCATCTGAGTTTTAGACTTCACACCTTTAAGAAAATTCATGCTAATGCAAAACCGGTTATTCTATTGATTTTCTAAGTTTGTAAGAGCAATATTTAAAAAGTGTCCTTGTTTTTGTGCCTTTGTCTCCCCATTATTGATGGCTTTGTCCAGATTTCTTGCTCCAAGAGGTTAAGGTATGCCAGGAATATGTGCAGAAAGTCTACTTAATGGGGGCACTGCTAGTTTCCCATCAGTACTGGCTGATGTGTCGGATCTTCATGATGGGCATTTTTGGCCATAAACTTAGCAAGAAGCTGTAGGGAGCATCACAGAGAAGAATTTGGAGTAGACAGGCTGCTGCAATATGTTTTCTGGTGTCATCTGTCAAGTAGGGTTTTATTCTATAGAGGGTGCCAAGTTTTGGTGGGGATTACTTGCAGCTTGCTTTATGTGGATATCAAATTCTGTTAATCAACGGTGACACCTTATAGCTTAGTACGGTTTTGAGGTGCTGCTAGAACACAGTAAGAAAAAGACAGTTTTTATGTCTTTTTATTGTTTTGATATAAATTGAATAAGTTTGAATTTGGGGGGGTTTAAAAGGGATTGTGAGTCATGAAGTCAAGACTCAGAAAGGAGAGAATTTTGGGTTATCTGTTGCAGTTTGTTGAAATCTTTATTAGATCAGAGTAATGTGGTGCCATCTGCATACTCGATAGTGATGGTACATTAATCTATGGAAATCGCTTATGAAAATACTGAAGAGAAGTGGGCCCAGAACAGAAACTTGGCAGACTCCCATTGATAATGGAAAGAGGGGGGAGATGACTGGCTGTCATTTCACAGCCTGTTGTCTTCCAGAAAGGTAGATATCAAACCAGGAGAGAGAGAGAGAGAGTGAGAGAGAGAGAGGGGCTGTGTCAAGTCCCAGTAATGAGAGCCTATTGAGAAGCTTAGGGTGAGAAACTGTGATGAAGGCCTTGGAAAGGTTAAGAAGTACTGCGGATACCAGATAGCCAGCATTTCTGTTTTGGTTAAAAGAGTTTGAGAAGCTGAGATGAGCAGAGATAGTGCTAAGATGAGGATGAAACCTGTGCTATGTAAAAGACAGCAGGACATTGTCAATAACATATGTGAATAATAAATATTTTTTCCAGCATTTTTGAGAACAGGGAAAAGGTAGCAGTGGGCTGATAGTTGGAGATATCAGATGAATTTCTACCTTTGTGTAAAGGAAATGTAAAAGATTTTGTTTTCAGAGTAGGGAAACATAGCTTTTTTTAATAGGCCACTTGATTAAGACAGAGACAGGATAATTTATATTTCTGAGTATGCTTGACTCTTTACCACCCTTAGCATAATTTTTATGTGAAAGCTATCATCTTTAAACACCAGAGATTTCCTTGCACAGTGCATGTATTACTCCCAAGGTTCAACCAAATCATCAATGTTATTAGTGCATCAGCCTTTGACTTTATTGGCATCCTGATATTAGTGATTTGATGCTCTGTCACATGAAAAAAGTGCCATTGATCTAATAACATGCTCCCTTACTTGGCATCTCTCTTACAAATATTATATAAAAACTTGAAGCCCTCCAGGGGACAATAATGGGAGTCTGAGACTGTAGACTGGTGAACTGTCATGTGAGAGTGTGGAAGTAAAATATGCCAGGTAGTATCTGAGTTAACCAAAGATGGGTTATACTGCTTTCTTTCTTTTAAGAGAGCAAGACTTAAGGCATCCTTTTCTTTACTGCAGGTTTGTATAACACCATGACTTTGCTAGGTCCACTGTTAGAGGGAATTTACATAGAGTGACATAAATTATCCCAGTACACCATCCCAGCCACCATATGACTCAGGGCAGGGTGAAAATAGCAAGGAACGGGAGCTGTTTTTTTCTGGGCTACATTCTAAAAGATTCAGAGCAGAAAACTAGCAATTGTACACAAAGGGAATCTCTGTCCCAATCTGCCTATAACATCCCAACAGGCCTGTATCAAATAATCAAACAGCCACATTGTCAAATGTCATCTCGTTGACAATGCAGGCCGTCAAACCCCCCACAGCCCCTTCTAATTGTATGTACCAACTCTGAGACTGCACTACAGTGGGGAAAAGGGCAAATGTCCTGATCCGTGTCATAACGTGACCTCAGTCAAAACAGTTTGATGGCCTGCATTGTTGACGAGATGATATGTTCGACAATGTGCCCATCCAATTATGTGACATAGACCCCATCCCACCAGCTTATATGCATGATGCACAGACGGGGAATACAAGTTTGCAAATTAGACAGGAAGTTGGAAATTATCCCATCTGTTCCAAGAACATATGCTGTTTCATCAACTGACAAAACTTTCCTTGCCCCACAGAGTCACATTATACCCATGTTACATAATGAGAATGCAAAACTAACATGCAACGGACATGAATGTTGTTATGTATGTATGGTATAGTCTAGAGTGTACTACAACCTTCAAGTATCAATGAAACACCAAGGAATGGATGCACAAGTGAAACAGAGGAATGTGACAGTCAGGCTATACCCCCTACTGTGTAGTGTGGGTACAATACATATAATGCCCAGAGATTTAGTAATACATGGTTCCACATTTTAGGATGTGGTGAATGATTACTGAAACAATTCCATTTATACATAATGGCATGTGGCAGCAGTGGAGTTAAGTACTGTATATATATATATATATATATATATATATATATATATATATATATATATATATATATAAAACAGAAAGGAACTCAAACAACGTCCAAATTCCACATGGGATACCCATCACCTATAGTTGTCTTTTCAATACAGATAGGTGTCTTTTCACCTATGGCAAGAACATACAAGGGTAACCAAACAGGCACACGTAAGTATATGGGTTATATCATCATTACTTCATTGCTATAAAGATACCGCTTTCCATATTTACAGAACCTTCTTTTACATTGTACTTGACAGTAATGTATTTTTCTATTACACATTTTACATAGCATATCTGATTACAACATTTTAGGTTCACTCTCCCAAGTTATACCTTCACTGTTGTACTCAGTAGTAATTTAATTTGGTGTTTTGGAACTAGAAGAACAGATCTCTGCATATCTAGAAGGTTTGTGCATGTCTTCTCTTGCATATATCATATAGAAGTTACTCTTACCATCACATATGTATTGTCCTTTGGAGGAGATGTTAAACTGAGGTCCAATATGCCTGAGTCAGTGGTAATTCAGGTGGACATAAAAGATCCCATAGCACTTATAGAAAAGAATAAGAAAAATGTACCAGTTTCCTGGCCAAAAATGCCCCTAATTAGTATGAATACCACCTTGCGTCTCACATGAAATGAGGCCATTGACCTGGTTTGACTAATCCGGTCAACAAAGTGTAAATAAAAATAAATAAAATAAAGTAAATCTTGCCATACTGTAAGCTGGAGGCAGGTCATTATCCTAAATATAAATTGATTTGAAATGCAGCCCAAACTGTTTGTTTTGCTTTCAAGAAAATATCAGAAAACAAAGTCAAACCAGACAGCAGTGGTCACACAATGCACAGATGTGGAATGGGAATATGGACCCAGTGATTATTTTTGTAGGAGTGCAAAGTGAGGTGGGAAATCACACTGTGGAAATGAAAAGGAGAGCCCATCCATCCACATCCTCTTTTTTCCCATTTTTGCGCATGGAGTCAGGGTGTCACTTCAGCAGTGACAGTTATCTAGAGCGCCAAGGTTTACACCTCTGGGTGGCTAGTCCTGCAGCAATAATTTTTCCACACCACATGCTCAGATGCACATTCATACCTACAGGCAATTTCAAGCATCCACCTACTGCATGGTTTTTGAATGTGGAGGGAAACCCATGTGAACAGAGTGAGGACATGCAGACTCTGCACATATGGCAACCTAGCCAAGAATCAAATCGGGGAACCTCATTCTGTGAGGTGACAACACTATCTGCTGTGCCACTGTGCTGCCCTCAAAGGGAAAGGAGCATGTCCATTCATAAAGTCAAAATGTAGATTTTCTAAAACATAATTGGAAACAGTCATGCTTCTTGTTGCTGGCTGTGACATTCTAATAGTAGAAGGACTGTATACTGAAAGGCATAATAATGTGGCAAGACTGTTGCTTTGGGGATTGTGCAAACATTCTAATACTGAAGTAGCTGAAAAACACTGTAAACATGAGCCACAAAACATTATAGAAAATTATGAAATTTATATCACATGGGATCACCCATTACCAACAATTCAAAAAATAGATGGGAGAAAACCAGATATAGTAATCCATGAAAAGAAGACAAAAGTAGCATTGATCATTGAAACTGCTACACCCAGTGACTATAGTGTCTTGTGTACAGAGAGACACAAAGTCAAAAAATGCCAAGATCTGCAGGCAGAAATGAGAGCAATGTGGAAAAAGGATACCCAGACATGTTCAATAGTAGTAGGAGCAACAGGTCTTAGAAAAAAAGAATCTATAATCATATTTAGATATGTTACTGATAGATGTAACTCCATATGAACTGCAGATGGAGTCATTACTGGGCATATTTCGGGTGCTGCGAAGAGAAATAATGCTAATATCATGAACTTTAATCATACTTTGACTTAGGAATTGGGTCCATTCCCATGATAGTATTAGAAACCCAAAAGACTTGGAGAAATTTAAAAAAAAAGGAAAGGAGAGTGTCCACTCATAAAGTCACGTACCTTTTAGCCTGTTTTTGTCACATGTTGGATAGCTGAATCTCATTTAGGCAACTCCTAGACATGTTTTTTTAACTTTGATCTAAAAAATGATAATGAAATGAAAGTGTGGTTTCACAGGGTTTCCAACCCTACACCTACAACATCCATATAGTAATCCCAAGCTGCACAAAAGTTAATGGAATAGGAGTTAAGTAAATGAGAACTGGCTGTTTAATACATCTGCCAACTTCATTTACACAGAATAATTAAGTGAATGTTCCTTCCTGATTTAAGTGCTTTACTTCAGTCAAATGTACAGGTTAACAAAAACATATCTGCTACAGACTGTCATACACAAGCACATTTGCTAAATTGAAATGGGTCTGTTTTTTCAATGTGCACAGGGAATCACATCCATGTTTTTTTGTAGGTGGTTGTGTCTTGAAAATATTTACTTTAAAATATTAAATGCCACACTAAATGGACATTTCTTTATTGTAGCAGTAATTTAAGAACTCTATCAAAAAAGAAAAAAAATACTTGTACTTAGCCAGATTTTAGTCAGTTTTCCTTGCACAGTTGGCACTATAGTATTGTTTCTATGCAAAGTATATCACAAATGAAAGAAAGAAATAAAAGGAAATAAATGACATATAGGAAGCATGCAGAAATATAATCAGCACAGTGGCCTATGACACACATGGAAAAGAACATCTGTCATGAAGGCACTATAAAAGAATTGCAACATGTAACCATAGTATAATATGCTGGATTCTTTTTTCAGTGCCCTGAATGAAACATAAAATATAAAAGTTTCTGCATACTGTATAATAGACTCTGCTCTGTACCTCAGTGTAGCCAGGCATATGCCATGTATGCCACACCATGCACTTTTTAAAATAATTTACTTTGTGCAAGGAGATATGCTAGAAGTTCATTTCTAAAAATGACATACGTATCATGGTTTATGGCAATCGTTTCCAAATCAGATGACCCAACACCTGAAACATCGTGTAACACTAAGAATCGTCACAAACAAGGATTGACAAATGTCCATAAAGTTAAGGGCAGTCCATTAAAAAAAATCTGAAAATTTGCCATGTATGTAAAGTCCATAGAAAATATTAAAAGCGTCTTACCAAGGCCACATGGACTGGGGTCAAAGGGAAAAGTTTCATCCTCAGACTTTTAATACAGTTACAGATGGTTAACAGCTTTGAATTTGGTATGTTAATTGGTGCAGTGAGTCTAGTTGAAAACTTAATCAGTGGAGGGGTGGGCTTACTGTTTATTCTGGATGTGAAATGATGAGTGGTGGTCTTTCCCCCAAAATTTTTACTATTTGTTGAAAATACTTATCTCTATTAGTCTGTTTAAAAGTTTTATACACAGAAGTCAAGTACTAAAACACAGAGAATACATGGTCAGGAAGATTTTTTTTATTTCACAGTATTAGTTGGGTTCTAGAAATACTGGATTTTAAAATTAGAAAATGTGCCAGTGGTTATGTCACCCTAAGCAACTTCAAATGTCTGCACCATGTATAATGCTTGTAGGGTGTACACTGTTTGGAGTGCTAAAACTAGTCACTTTAAAACTGTATACACATTTGTTTAGCTATTTAGCAACTTTTATAGCTATAAAACTGTGTTTATAGTCAATAATGGCCTCACTTGAAAATGCTAACTGAGCTACAGACTGGCGGCAACACTATGGATGAAAAAGTGAATCTGTTCCCCAAGATACAAAAACTGGGCTAGGGTAGACAGAACTTACATTTCACAGGAAGATGTGCATTTAATTGAAACTTTTGATATGCATCCAATAACTATTTCAGATCACGCACCAATAATAATCTAATAAAAATGCAAGGTAGTGAAATAAAAATTCAACACTTGTGCTTTCCCACTTGTCCACTGAAAAGAGAAGAATTAAAGGAATGTGTGGTGGAAATTATTTGGGAGTTATTAGAGAAAACAGAAATTTCTTTGGAGTAGGATAAAATTAAAGTGGAGTTTAAAAATATGGTGGAAATAAAGGAAAGAGAGATTTTGTTATGCAACAAGAATTATTTAAAGGAACTGACAAATTTTAAAGTATTGCAGAATGGGGAATTCTCACAGAACAAGAAGAGGAGCAATTGCAGAGTGCTAAGCAGAAATTAAAGGATTACCTTAATAATATTTGTGAGTTTAGAAAAATTGCTGTTAAGTAAGTGTTTTTTGCTAATAATGCCAGAGCATAAAAACTTTTAGCACAATGACTCAGGCAACAGAAAGTAGAAAGGTATCACAAATCCACCAGGAACCAAGAAACAAACAGATGAAAGCAAAGATTCAACCAGCCAGATGAAGGAAAACTGAATTCTTTATTATTCACAAAAAAGATTTAGCGCTTTCGCCTGGAGTATAACAAATAGACTTCATCAGAATCTAATCGACAGTAAATCAAATTTAGTTTAAATAACCCTCTTGAAAAAAATCACGTTAGCAAAAAACAATCAAAAATGCGTTCCCCCACCATTCTATGTTGTTGTTCTGTCTATCGGCTTTTCCCGGTTAGAGGTCGCCACAGCGGACCTCCGGTCCGCTAATGATTGGTAGTTGATTTTTACGTGCCGAGTTACCAGGCCTGACGCACAACCTTCAATGAAGGTACGCCCATTCACCCATCCACGCATTTCTCCACGCAGAAGATGCTCCAGCTGAGAATCGAACCAGACAGCGTCTTACTGTGAGGCGACAATGCTACCACAGCACCACCACCCCGGTTTCCCCCACCATTCTATACACATGGCTAAACCTAATATTAAAAAACATATTTAAAGTGATGCACACATATAAAATGTTCTTACTCATACCAGGTAAGTATGCAATTTTAAAACACTAGCAATAGACAAACTGTCATTTAAACCTGGATGTTTTAAAGCATTAAGCTTGATTCTCCATCTTAATTCATGATATTCAATAATGTCTTCCCTTGGGCCACCTCTAGCATTTCTTAATACCACATCCAGTACATAAAAACAACAATTATGAGTAGAATATTGCATACTATGTTTATACAAAGCATTATGTAAACGTTTGTTTTTATATCTAAATTATCTTCATATAGTATGTCCCTCAAGCATCTTTCTGTTTCTCCTAAATGAAAACATTTGCAGTGTTGACACAAGGCAGCATAAATAGCCACCACTAAATTACAATTGACATTATACTTAGAAATTATTTTAGTCCCATTAATAATAACAGAATCACTCTCCAAAATGAACTTACATTGTGGGCAAAACCCACATTTAAATGTTCCCTCTTTTGTATTACTTTTATACACCTGTTCACTCACAGCATGGTCAAAATATTGCATTAATGGCCAGATGCATGTCACGACCCACCCCCACTCCAGCTCCAGACATTTAGGTCCTATTTCTGTGCCCTATCCCCAACTGTCCTTTAACATAATTTTTTCTTTAAACTCCAGCAAACTGTTTGCAAAAAAAAAAAAATATATATGACAAACAGTTGCTATGCCTGCACAGAGTGCTATAGCACTCAAGTTTTAATTAAAACAAAAAATATTTTTTTATTTACTTTTAAACTGTAGCAAACTGCTTGCTACAATGTAGCAAGCAGCTGCTGCAGTTTAGATGACAGCATTCAGGTTTGACCGCAAATGCAATGCCGGCTTTTAAAGCCAATATTGCACTAAAGAAAGATCGTGACTAGCTGATTGTACCCCCCAACATTCATCTCTCTTGCCCCACCCTAGATATGCTACTGATGTCAATATTAATTGGGCAGCCATTACCAATTCATGCGGGGCTCATTCATCAAACCTGTACAGCTTTATTCAACTTTTTGAAGCCATCCTGCATTACCAAACTTGCATTCTTTTTTAACCCTGAACTAAATACTTACAACAACGTACCCCAACCAAATCTTCAAATGTGACCTCCACTCCAATTATTCTGTTAGAAATTACAATAAACCATCTGTTCCACATTGTAATACACTCCACAACTTAACTAATTTTAACATCGACACTTTCACAGACACATTAAAACAAATAAAACTGGCAACACTTAAAACACCTTGCCCTTCATGAAGCAACAGAAACCTTTAACGTCATTTTTTTCAATATCTAATTACTGAAGCCCCCCCCCAGGTCTCCAGAAAAAATGCATCAAAACCAACTCAGCATTTTGGTTACCTCAAAACACAAAATGGCTAATGAAGAAAAAAGATATAGGCTCAAATCAGTGGCACTAGAACCAGACATCTCAAGGTTTCCAGTGCTACAGAACTCTATAAAATCAAGTCAAAACTTTAGTTAAAGTTAAAAGTATAAAAATAATTCTACTTTTACTTAAAATATGACCAAAAACAAATCTAAACACTTTGTGGACATCAGTTAACCATCTTGTAAGCCCTGACAAATCACACCTATCCAACCCTATACCAAATTACTCGGACTACAGCATAGCCTCCTTCATTAAACCTCACTTTATCAATGCATCTGCTTCCCTCCTTCAAAACATCTCCATTAACCCCTCTTACTTAATTCCATTCTAAATTGATCATAAGGGTGAGCATGCATTTGTGTGGCATAAAAGAACAACCACAGCAAGCCTAGCCATCTGGTGGTGCAAGCATTGGCTCTACGTGATGGTCACTGTTGATGTGACACCCTGACCTCATTTGCAAAAATGATGAAATGGAGGGGTTGATGGATCATTGGATGGACAAATGGATGGATGGAATCAGAAACAAAAATTAGTGCACTGCATGATATGGAACTGAGTGGAGAGCTGTGGTGCATAGGGAGGGAGGGGACAGTTCAGTGATATGTAGTGTGGCCCTGCTTTTATGAAGAATAATGTGGTATGCATCACATACAAATGACCACATAATGGCATGCAAATCAGTATCAATACATTAATGAGATCTACTGTGGAAGCTGCCACATGTACAAAGTAAGCCAAACCAAAATCCAGAAAATCCACCGTGAAACATATCCAAAGTGTCTGTAGGGCACATTCATCCCCTACTTTGACTATGTCTGCCATGTGCAAGCAGCCATAGGAACCTACTAATGGCTGTCAAGTGGAATGGCATTCCCTGCACTAGTTGGAGATAGACAGGGACACCATAAACATCTTTATGCAGGCCACAAAGCACAACTAAGCACCTCTGACATTGTCCAAATAGCATCCAGACATCTGAAAAAATTTTAGTATACACTGTCTTTTCAAACTGTTGCTAACATGATTATTAGCTTGAGTAGAAAGCTGCAAGAATGATATGAAATATAAAGGGTTAATTTTGAAATAGTATAAAATGCAAACAAATAGTAAGTGTTCTGGCAAGCATATATAGCTTAGTTAGATTTTGGCATCCATGTAAAGGAGTATGTTATTGAGAAACAAAGTATGTAAAAATAACTGCACAAATGGCAGCTAGAAGGACATCAACAAAGTAAAGAGATGTAACATCAAGTTTCAGATAATGCTAGAACACAGTGGTTAAGATAATGCAAGACTGAGTTTCCATGGATCATCAAACTACAAAGAACCAAGGACAAAGGAATAAAGGGCAAATAATGAACTGTTATACATCAGACTCTGAGAAAAAATATCAGACTTTTTGGTATAAATATGAGTGTAACAGTAAACAAGCTTTGGGAATTTGCCATAAAGTGCTGACAGCATCTGTGTTGCATGCTTGTAGATCCGAAAGGAAAATGTAATAGTAAAAAAATGAGTATTAATTGAAGCAGTGTCTCGGTGTATTTATTGTACTTGGTACAATACAGTAATAAGACTAGTCGATCACAATAAGTAGTTAAATATACTTTGGTATGCTTGCATGTAAATGCAAGTAACAGCAAGAAACCAAGAAGATGTATAATTTTTCAATATCCTTAACTAAATGTAATGCAGGCAGGTCATGCTGGGCCACTACAACACTCTCAGCCACAGGGAATGGAAATTTCCCTCCACATTTAGTGTTACTTACAGTGCCACTGTGTCCTTTGACTGTGGTATATGCAAAATGTCATTAGTGTCAGCCTGTGCTTGTGCAGACCATTACTACTGGAGCCTCATCCTATGGATCTTGTAAATGTGTACATATTGCTTACCTGTGTAGCCTTCACCCACCAACTGCACATCAGACAGACAAACAGAAAGACAGACAGACAGCTGCATACCAAGAATTTACGATGGCTATTGACACATGCATATTTGTTGAAGAAGAATGCATATCTGCTGTTGTTGCTGTTCCTGATTAACATAAATGCAGTATGGTATGTGGGAGTATATTCTGCAGCATTGCTTGCTAGTACTGTCTTGCAATGGCATGTCACACAACTTACCTGGTGCATCCCCTACCAATATATGAGCAGTTGTTCAACTATACTGCCAGTATTTGAAGATAATACCCTGATGTTCCTTGCTGAAAGCAAAACACACAGTTGATCCTGCAGATACCATTCACATGACCTACTGATTTGTAACAATACTGAATTTGCCAGTACTCACTCGGGGCATCCCCAGAAGACACTCAGGCTCTTCTGACCAGTCCCACTCCTACATCCCAAACATGTTTTAGAATCAGTGCCTTGTCAGTGTCACCGTTCAGTGTTATTAGGAATTGCTCGGACTCTCTGAGGTGACAGTGTGCTGCTGGAGCCACCCATGTGGCAGACCTGGCATCACCTGCCAGTTCTTTTCTGCTCCTTGTAGGTAATGTCATATCCATCACCCCTAACACACTTGCAACACTGTGTGGATATGTCTGCCAACAGCATTTACCTGTTGTGCCATTTCCTAACACAACTAGTCCCTGATGGTCTGACATATCAGTGTCCATGATATGTCTGCCAAGTGTCCATAGGACCACCAACAGAACAACTGTTCTTATATTCTGTAAACTTCTCAGGGCACTGTCATACTTTCAATGTCATTACAGTTTCAGTACAGCCTTGGGAATGCATGTTTATAAATGTGCATGTGTATGCAGGACTGCCTATGTTGTGCAATGCACACTGCCCCACCACCTCAGCCACCCCTGTGGTTGGTACTGATCTGTGCAATGGAATGACATAACTGCTGTGACACTGCGATAGACTGCATTACATGTGAGCATTTAGCCCAGAGACACTTATCCTTGATGAAGTGTCTACAGCACAGTATTTGCCCATAGAGCTGCAGGTTCAGTCTCCATTACAATGTGGGGATGCATCACAGCCTTCCTGTGCTTAATCAGGATCCCTAGCTCCTATATGTATGTCAGCCATCATGTATGTTTCCCTTCATCTGTTGTTCCCCCAAAGAACTACAACCTGTCATACTTGGTCAGTGGAAAAATTGATGGCTGATTCCCCTATCTGGGGAGCAACTATCACTCTGCCTACTCCCATGACTTTGCTGTTTAGATGTTCTCCCTACCCCAGTATTGTAATATTTCCTGTCTATTCCCTGCACCATAATTATGATTTACTACCCCCTACCAATACAATGTGCCATATCTCTTTCAGGGACATTGCAGTATCACAACAGAGTTATCAGTATGGTGTGACAGTTCTGTGATGCAGCCATACACCCTGGAGTTGCTCTTTAATGTAGTGTACATTATCAATATGCCTGTCTGCTATAGATATTCCTATAATTCTGTATACTGCAAAATATTATTGTTTCAGTAATGTATCCACTTCAGTAGCATATTCTCTTGCAATATGGCACTCACACTACATTTGGGAGGTGTAATGTGGTGATTATGCTAATGAAGCAATATGGTGCAAGATTCTCTGGATTACACTGGTTATTAGCCCTAATCATTGTGCATGTGCACTGTGCTGAGTTAAGATGTGAATGGCTTTGTAGTTGGGCCATGCTACTATAAATTTACAGAGCAATAATGTACATGTGAATCACACTACCCAGCTGCCTCTCAAGACTATGCTCTTGCATATACAGTAGATATAAAAAGTGTACATAGCCCTGTTAAAATGCCAGGTTTTTGTGAAATAAAAAATGAGACCACAATAAATAAATTCAAAACTTTTCCCACCTTTAATGCGACCTATATCCTGTACAACTCAATTGAAAAACAAATTTGTTAGGGGAAAAATATAAAAAAATAAAAAACATACAATAAGGTGGTTGCGTAAGTTTGCACACCCTTAAATTAATACTTTTGTTGTAGTATCTTTTGAGTTAATTACAGCGTTCTCTACTTTGTGAGTGGTTCTTAATTACAACATTCAGTCTTCTTGGGTACATGCCTGCCATCAATTAAAGAGACTCTGATTAACCCCAAATGAAGTTCAGCTGTCCTAGTAGGATTTTTCTGACATTTACTCAGTTGCCTGCTACAGCAAAAGAAATGGTTCGCAGAGAGCTTACAAAGCATCAAAGGGATCTCATTGTTGAAAGGTATCAGTCAGGAGAAGGGTACAAAAAAATTTCCACAGCATTGGATATACCAGTGAAGACAGTCATCAAAAAGTGGAGAAAATATGGGACAAAAGTGACATTGCAAAGAACTGGACGTCCCTCCAAAATTGATGAAAAGACAAGACGAAAACTGGTCAAGGAGGCTGGCAAGAGATCTACAGCAACACGGAAGGAGCTGCAGGAATTGCTGCCAAGTACTGGCTGTGTACTACATGTGACAAAAATCTCCAATATTCTCCATATGTCTGGAGTATGGGTTAGGTTTGCAAGACAGAAGCCTTTTCTTACACAGAAAATCATCCAGGCCCAGCTAAAATTTGCAAAACAATACATCAAGCCTCCCAACAACATGTAGGAAATGTGTTATGTTCTGATGAGACCAAGGTTGAACTTTTTGGCCACAATTCCAAAAGGTACGTTTGGCGCAGAAAGAACACTTCCCATCACCAGAAGAACACCATCCCCATGGTGAAGCACAGTGGCGGCAGTATCATGTTTTGGGGTTGCTTTTCTTCAGCTAGAAGTAGAGCTTTAGTCAAGGTGGAGAGAATTATGAACAGTTCCAAATACCAGTCACTTCTGGATCAAAACCTTCAGGCATCTGCTAGAAAGCTGAAGATGAAGAGGAATTTTACCTTTCAACATGACAATGAACCCAAGCATACATCCAAATCAACAAAATAATGGCTTCACCAGAGGAAAATTAAAGTTTTGGAATGGCCCAGCCAGAGCCCAGACCTAAGTCCAATAGAAAATCTGTGGGGTAACCTGAAGAGGGCTGTGCATAACAGATGCCCTCACAATCTGACAGATTTGGAGTGCTTTTGCAAGGAAGAGTGGGCAAATATTGCCAAGTCAAGATGCGTCATGCTGATAGACTCCAACCCAAGAAGACTGAATTCTGTAATTAAATCAAAAGGTGATTCAACAAAGTATTAGTTTAAGGATTTGCACACTTATGCAACCAACTTATTGTACATTTTTTATTTTTTTATATGTTTTCCCTAACAGATTTGTTTTTCAATTCAATTGTACAGGCTATAGGTCACATTAAAGGTAGTAAAAGTTTTGAAATGATTTATTGTGGTCTCATTTTTTTATATCACAAAAACCTGGCATTTTAATAGGGTGTGAAAACTTTTTATATCCACTGTATGTTGTGATGATAGGAGGTACTGCCAGCCATGCCAGGTGAAGTAGGGCAGTGGATATATGACTTGTGCCAGCACAGCTAGCTGGAATTTTATAAATAATTATATGTCATTTGTATTTCAAGCTGATTTGTACAGATGCTTGTGCTGAAAATGTATTTTGTGAGGTTTGCTTGTGTTGAATGTATCAACAGTGCACCCTGATGGAATGAAGAGTAATGTGCATATATTATGGTAACTTCATTAAATGTATATGTTTCAATAGAGGACGATGAGACAGCAAGGGTTAACTATCTGGCTTATTTTATGAAAAATAAGGGAAATGTAAATGGGCTGTTAAACCATTAAAGCATCACCCCCCAGTGCTGAATAGGACTGGAGAGGTTACGTCTGGTAGAAGCCTTTGTTTATTAGCTCAGTAAAAGAGGAGAAGCTCCAGGACACTCTTATAAACATTTAGATGTGTATTGTAGGCGTCTATGCTAAATTCCTATCTCAGTTTCAAAGGAGACATTGTGGGAACCTAGAGTCAGGTGACCAGATTAGGTCATTCTGCAAGTCATATTGGATATTATATTTTACAGGCAGTAATCGCTCAGTGAAGGGGTATTCTTTTTGGAGGATCTGAATAGAAAGATTGATCACATGTTTCATATTGCCTTGTCCAAGTAAGTTATTAGGAAACAGTAACTTCTTTAGATCAGGAATATAGTGAAGCTTAGTTTAAATATTATTTTTCTTTATTTGTCTGAGTCTGTCCATCAATGTTCTTTTCAATATGTCCTCTGATCTGAACTCTATGGTTTACTGTGAATATATGTTCAGTACTTTCATTTTTTTATTACTTATTTTTAAATATATTTAAAACTTTTATTGTGGATGGTCCTTGTATTTAAGGGGTAAAATAAAACATTTCAGAGCTTTATTGGAAAGGCTCACTCAGATTCTGCTACAGTCTGCTGTGAGGGAAATGTTAGTTTGCTTTTTACTTGTTGTGTTTTGTATTACTTTATTGCCTTTTTCTATTTTGTATGCTGTGATTTGTTTTCTTTACACTGTGTTTACTTGTATTCTGCTTTTAACTGCATGTTAAAACTTGAAAAGGGACCACAGCTCTGTCTCTTGTAAGTCAGACAGAAATTAGAAGAGGTCAGTTAAGGAGTTACACATAAGTTACACAGGTCAGCTAAGGTTAATTATCTGTGAACTAAGGGGGTGGAGCTAGGAACTAAACCTTCTATTTAAGGGGTAAAATAAAACATTTCAGAGCTTTACTGGAAAGGCTCACCCAGATTCTGCTACAGTTTACTGTGAGGAAAAGGTTAGTTTGCTTCTTATTTGTTGTGTTTTGCATTACTTTATTGCCTTTTTCTATTTTGTATACTGTGATTTGTTTTCTTTGCACTGTGTTTTACTTGTATTCTGCTTTTAACTGCATACTAAAACTTGAAAAGAGACCACAGCTCTGTCTCTTGTGAGTCAGACAGAAATTAGAAGAGGTCGGTTAAGGAGTCACACATAAGTTACACAGGTCAGCTAAGGTTAATCATCTGTGAACTGAGGGGGCTGAAGCTAGGAATTAAACCTTATATTTAAGTGGTAAAATAAAACATTTCAGAGCTTTACTGGAAAGGCTCACCCAGATTCTGCTACAGTTTGATGTGAGGGAAAGGTTAGTTTGCTTTTTATTTGTTGTATTTTGTATTACTTTATTGCCTTTTCTATGCTGTATACTGTGATTTGTTTTCTTTACACTGTGTTTTACTTTTATTCTGCTTTAACTGCAGACTAAAACTTGAAAAGAGACCACAGCTCTGTCTCTTGTGAGTCAGACAGAAATTTTTTCCACCCTCCTACCTAGTTACTGTTGTGTTCTTAAACACCACTGTCTTTCTAGTTGCCTGCCCCGTATGTTAATTTGACCATATATTTCATTTCCTCTCTGCTTTTACTGGCTGGTGTGAGTAAGCACAAAATTATCATTTTTGTGAAATCACTCCCCTTCAACTATTTACATTTATTGGCCATCTTACTGTATTCCATAGTACCAGAATACAAAAGTTACCACCCCCTTTCAATCTGTCTTGCTGTTTTAAAAATAGTGACTCTCCACTAAAACTTAACTTTTAGACAGGTAAAACTTAAATTGCCTACTTTCACATCTAATTCCTCCAGTGCACACTACAGTGTTTAGGATAAAACATTTTTATCATATTACCTTTAAGCATCTATTGCAAGACTGTCAGTTATTGTAGAGCCCATATTCTGCCTCTCAGTAGTCATCTTGGGATTAGTGCTTCTGTTTTCTCCTGGTAAGAGAAGGAGTGCAGTTACATTATTTCTTGGAGACTGATGATCACCAGAAAGCTTAATAACTGATTTATAGGTGACAGCTTAAAATCTGTGCTTATATTCTAATCCTGATGAGAGTAGGAGCAGAGTGCATTGATTCCTGACTCTGGTTGCAGAGTAAGTGTCTGTGCTTAACATAGCTGATTGGTCTGGTTGCTACTCGTGGCATCTACCAGAAAAAGGCTACAAGCCTGCAGACCCTTGCATCATCTAAGACAAGACTGTGGATCACCAAACCGACTGTGGCCTGTTTTCTTCTTGGGATTGGTGCTAGAACTAGCTAGATTTAGCTAGAACTAGCCAGTTTCTTAGTTTCAGTACTAAAAACTGTTTCCTTGTGCTCAGCACTTGCTCAGAACTCATTGTAAGCACTAAATAAACTACAAATTACTACAGCACTCGACTTTCCTCACTTGTCAAGAGGAAAACAGTTCTTAATACTTTAATAAGCACCTATCCAGGAATGTCCATGGGTCACCTTCTGGTGTTTTCTCCTGTCCACCTGATGAATCTGGGCATCTTGGAGCAATGTAGCAATTTCCTCATGTACACTGACAACCCTCTCCTCCTACCACCCAACACTACAACCTGTGAGAGATGCACTTATATAGCCAAACTGGAAGCCAAGCTCTTTCCAGCCAAGACTGGACTAGACAGTCAAGAGGAGAAGGTTAATACCTGCACCACACCACACTCAAAGTACATAGTCCTTCAAAACCCACACTACCAAAACCCACACATAGAAACATGAAGCACACACCCACATTCATGGAGGCTCTCAATAAAAATCTGCCCAAGCAACAGAGACCTCCCAAGCTGAAACACAGACAACCACCACCCCCAACACTACCCAAATGACACATAGCCCACAAAACTAGTGTGCTACTCATTCTCAGCCCATAAGGCAAAACAACATACCCAACACACTAGTCATAGGTGACTCTATAGTCAGGCACACTGATGTCCGACTCACCAGTTTAAACAAGGAGAAAGTTACTGTCAGCTGCCTATCGGGTGCCAGGATCTGCCACTCAGGTCACTCTACAACAAGTACAAATATGACTTTGCCATTGTCCATGTTGGTGTGAATGACCTGAGATGTACTGTCATTGTCCATGTTGGTATGAATGACCTGAGATGTACCTCTCTGGACTACATGAAAAGAGACATGGAGGACCTCTCAGATCTTGTAGCCCAGGCAGGTATGACCCTAGCCCTGAGTAGCATCCTGCCATTGCACAGAATGATACCACAGTACAAGGACAAAATGATTGACTTCAACAATTGGCTAAGCTTCTGGTGTCATTCTAAGGGGATCTAGTATCTGTCTGCCTGGGACGTCATGGTCGACAGACCATGATACTTTGCCAGAGATGGCCTGCACCTGTCACCCCTGGGATTCCAGATACTGGCTAAGGCTCTTACCACCACTATAGTGCCTCTTTTATTCAAGGTTCAAATGCTAAATTCACCACCATAACAGGTACAGGCAAGCAAACACTAAGGGTAATGCTACTCAATGCTAGAAGTCTAAACCTCAAAATGCACTCACTCGAGGCACTCCTTAAAATGGAGAACACCAACATCTGTGTAATGACAGAGACCTGGTTCAAGGCTCCAGAAAGTACCCCTGCATTATCAGGCTATAATTCATACCACACCTTTCAGCCACCTAACCTGGACCGAAACACTAAAGGTGGAGGCGTGTCCTTATTCATTAGGGATATCCAAACCTCCAGGCTAGTAGCTCAACATAATGCATCTGAAATTATCCAAGTGCAACTAGCACTGGGTAAATCTGCAATCCAGGTTGTAGCTTGTTACAGAACCCCCATCATCCCTCAGGATTCCCACTCTTCATTTCTTAACACACTGGAAAATACTGAGGTACAACCCAATACCTTAATTATGGATGATTTCAACCACCCCACCATCAACTAGGAAAAGAACTCATGTACCAACTCATTCACTCAACGTTTTCTGGAATTCATAAATTCCAGTGCCTTGGATCAGCTTGTCCACACCCCCACCAGGGGCAGCAATAGCCTGGACCTGGTCATTACCAAATGGGTAATCAGTGTTCCATGCCAGAGGTCATCTCATCGCTGGTCAGATCTGTCCACAAGCTAATCACCCTAGACATCCATATCCCACCCCCACTCTCCATTAAGGAAACCATCATCAAAAACTACTCCAAAGCCAACTTCATGCTTCTTAAGACAGAAGTGGCAAACTTCACAACACCCATGAAGATGGAAAATAGAGGTATGACTGCTGAATCTTACACAAATGCACTGTATAAGCACATACACAAGTGCATGGATCATGCCATCCCCAACAGAACCAAGATGCTATCCCCCAAAAAAAGGAAGCCAATCTGGTGGTCCCCTGCCATAAATAATCTCTAAAACAGAAGGAAGAAGCTGTTGCAAAAAAGCATAAAATCCCAAGATTGGAGGAACTCCCTAGTCAGCCTCAGCAAGAAACTGTGATCCCTCATAAAATCCTCCAAAGCCAGTTATGAAAATAACATCACCACTGATTCCAAAGACAACCACATAGAATTATACAGCTATATCAAGAATCTCAATGGCAACACTCAGATCTGCTCTGAGCTACAGCACAATGGCATTAAATATACAGAAAAAAACAATATTGCCAACATCCTTGCAGATAGGTTCAGTGCTAACTTTACCCCCCTCTCACCCTCCAAAGGGCCCATCTTAATACTGGAAGAATGCAAAGCCCCTGTAATCATGAATGAACAAGTAAAGACTGCAATCTCCAAAGCCAAGAACACAGCACCCATGGGACCAGACAAAATCCCAGGCTGCGTACTATGAACTACAGAACAAACTGGCACCCCACCTAAGTACCATGTTCAATAATAGCCTCACCTCAGGCTATGTGCCTACTGAATGGTGCACAGTGATGGTTATCCCACTCCACAAAGGGGGGTGCCACCACGGACCCTAGAAACTACTGCCTCATTAGCCTGATGAGCCTAGTCTGCAAGGCGATGGAACGTATCATCTTGGAGATTATAAACAAAGACATATGTAACCTCCAAACCCTGGACCCCACTCAGTTTGGGTTTGTAAAAGGTAGATCATGTCTACTAAACCTGATTGACTTCTTTGAAGCAGTCACTAGAGCTGTAGACAAGGGCAAGGTAGTGCACACAGCTTCGCCAAGGCTTTTGATACCATCCCCCACTCTGGAATTATAGATAAACTCACTAAACTGGGCATAAATCCCAATGTCAGAAGACGGGTGGCCAACTGGCTCACTGACAGAACCCACACAGTAAAAGTAGTCGTCTCCAAGTCTGACTTCAGACCAGTGACTAGTGGAGTACCACAGGGTTCAATCCTGGGTCTTCTCCTATTCAGCATCTACTTCTCCGAAGTGCAGACCAACACAGAAGGTCTTTGGCTAACAATGTTTGCAGATGACTGCAAACTGGGAGCCATAATATAATCACCTAATGATGTAGACATTCTACAAAAGGGCCTCACAGAGACAGATGCTTGGTGTCAAAGTCATGGCCTCAAGCTCAATGCCAAGAAGTCCATTGTCATCCCCTTTGGGAAAAACTCGGCACCCATGAACTACCACATAGGCAGTAGCTCACTAAAAACTGAAAGTGTGATAAAAGACCTCAGGACACAGGTGGACAGTAGTCTCTCCTTTGATAACAACATCACCACAGTTGTCAGGAAATCCTTTTACATGGCATAACGCATCACAAAAGGCTTCTCCTCTAGAAAAAAGGAGGTCATTGTTCCTCTCTACTCATCCATCATCAAACCCATTATAGAGTACAATGTCCTGTTTGGCATGTATCTCAAAAGACACCTACAACAATTGGAAAGGCCACATAAATATCTCACTAAGAGGATTACCAACCTCAAACAGATGCCATACACAGACCATCTGAAAAAACTCCAGCTCTGCTCTGTCGCATTTTGCCTAACAGACAAAGCTATATCAAACTGAGAGCTGTTGGACACTACACTTAAAGAAATCCCAATCTCTCTGAACCACACACTCCAGGGACCTAAACCTTGTCACCACAATAAACAGAACATGCTGGAGGGACAGATTCCTGTCCCAGAGACTTCCCATATTCTGGAATAAACTACCCATTCATGTCAAGAAAAACTCCTCATTGGCCCTCTTTAAGAAAATCCTTGATGACTGGAAGGGAAATAGAAAATTCACCCCAAGGATCAGTTCTGTGGCACTGTTTGACAGGGGCACAGGAAAATAATTTTCTTGGGTGGCGAAAGTCAGGGAACTTTTTTGGCTAGGCATATATAGGCCCCAAGGCCGATAGCCTAGTACCTACCTATGAACCTATAAATATTTGACCTTTAGGAGCGCTTATATTTATTTGGTAACACTGTGTGGGCCACTTCAGAAGACCTAGCTATGTTGGTGAACTACTACCATTTGTATTAGTATTAATATTACACAGTGTAATTGGACACCCTTTGTTAAGGGCCTTACAGTTGCTGAATGTGGAGTGTCTGCTGGCAGTGATAACTACCTTATACTCTGGGCAGAAGGGGGCAATGTGGGAAGCTAGCTCTTCAAGTGACCCTTGAGAAGCATAGCTTGAGAGAAATAAGCCTATCTGGGAATATGGTAACCCATTCCCTGTCTTGAGTTTCCATCTGCACTGGCATTGCTGACCCCACTATGGTGTTGCACTGTTATGCATTATGCCTGCAATCCTAAGCTCCACCTTAATAACTTGGCATTTTTCTGGCTGGCTGTATGTAGCCATTGATCCCCCTCAGACTCTTCCTGCCAACCACTGCAAATACCTAGCACAAGGGCCTCCCCATCAAGGTAAGGCTTCATCATGTTAACATGGTACAATTTGTGCCCCTGCTTCCTGCCTAATATTTCTACCATGTAGTTAACATCACTGACATTTCTTACCACTTTGAAGGGCCCTTCTTAAGCTGCATGCAGCTTACTGTGTCTGACAGGAATGAGAACCATCACCTGCTGTCCCACAGTATATGCTCTGGCTCAAGCATTCATGTCATACCAGATCTTCTACTGCAGTTGGGCTCCTGCCAGGTTCTCCTGGGTCAAGCCCATGAGCTCCCTAAGCCTTGTTATGAAGTTTAGGACATATGCTGCAATAGACTTCTTGTGAGACTCACACTCACCCTATCACTCATCACTAATCAGATCTAAAATTCCCCTCACCCTATGCCCATACAACAACTCAAAGGGTGAAAACCCTGTGGATTCTTGGGGTACCTCTCTGTAAGCAAACAACAGATGGGGCAAATATTTGTCCCACTCTCTCTTAAACTGGTCTGCAAATGCATGTAGCATGGTCTTTAGTGTAGAATTTAACCTCTCCACAAGACCATTAGTCTGGGAGTTGTAGTGGTTGTCTATAGATGCTTCACCCCACAGTGCTCCCATAGACAAGCCAGCAAGTCTGACATGAAATTGGCACCTCTGTCAGTCAGTATTTGTCTTGGGAAACCTACCCTGCTGAAAAACTCTAGCAAAGCATTTGACACCTTTTCTGCCTTGATGGAGGACAGAGCTACTGCCTCAGGATATCTAGTAGCATAATCTACTACCACTAGGATATACTTTTTCCCTGTGGAACTCGCAGTTCTCAGAGGCCCCACAATTATCCATAGCTACCCTCTGAAATGGCTCCTCAATCACAGGAAAAGACATCAAAGGAGCTTTGACCTTGTGTCCTGCCTTGCCTACTTTTTTGCACTGCTCACAGGTCCTGCAGTACTCTGATACATCCCTGGCAATCACAGGCCAATAAAAGTTCTGCATAATACATCTCTTAGTATGATTTATGCCATATGACCTGCAAAGGGAATGTCATGGGCGATGGCTAGAAGTGCCAGATAGTAGGCTCTGGACACTACCAACCACTGCATTACATCATCTTCTAGCCCTCCCTCAGGGGTCCACTCTCTATACAATAACCCTTTGTTCCAGTACACAGACTCGTATTTTTCTTGAGAATCTGTCTCTTCCCTAGCTACCTCCCTCAAGCCTTGTAATGTAGGGTCTGAAAGCTGAGCCTGTCTCAACTCTATCTTTGTGACTTTTCATAACTCTCCTTCCACGGGACATCTGGTGTCTTGTGACGGCAGTGCCTCACTGTCAGCCTGGATACTACCACTCACCTCTGCCCTTGCAGTTACCTGTCCAAGGGAACATCAGGACCTACCAGCAGCTGTGGCTCATCTTCAGGCATATTGCTACAGGATAGTTCCCTCCCTGAATTAGCCACACCACCAGTCCTGGCTTCAGGGATGTGGTCTGTCTGGGTCTCCTCCAGGCCACCAGACCCACATGCCTGTCTCCAAGGCTGTCTGCATGCCACTGCATGCACACAAGGTACTGCATTATCAGAATCTTTCCATATCAAGACATCTGCAGGGTTATCCTCAAACACACTACTTGCTTGCTTCCTTTTCCACCCTCCCAGTCAAGGTGAACGTTGGCCAAAGGTATGTGGAATGGAATCCCTGCTAAATCTCTGACTGGAGTGGGCTGCCCAAGCAAGTACTGCTCCTCTTTACCCACTGCAGGTTTCACAATGGTTTTATCAGAGGTTGTGTCTCTCTTGGCAGAGGCCTGTTTTCCATTCACCAGGATATGATCTAACCTCTTGTGGTAGTTTGGTACCTCTATTGTCTCCAGACAACTTACCAGTGGCATTCTGATAACCCCACTTGCTGCCTCCCCTCCCTTTCCTTCCCCATCTTCCCTCCATGAACATCTACATGCTATATGGCACCACTGGTTACATTTGAAACATTTAACCCTTGATCCTGGCCGTATACCTGAACTAGTGGCTTCCTCTGTTACTGGTGGACTCTGTTGGGAAGTTTAGGCTGCCCACCGTGGGTTCCTTTATATCCATGTGCAGTAATGAGTATCCCTTTCCTTGCAATGATGCCCTGCTAAATAGAGATCCTCTTTTTTCCACAGTTCATTGCAGAGTTGTATTACCTGTCTGCCAACCAGATTCTCATGTCCTCATTTGTCCTCATACAAAATACTAAAGTCTTGTTCCCTCACCAAAAGGTTTGCCAGCCCTTGAAAAGTGGTGACCTGACACCCACTCATCCACCTATGAAAATAAGTGCTTAACTCAACTATATAATCACACACATTTTCATCTGCCTTGTGTCTATGCTCATAAAGCTTTTTTCTGTAAGCTTCAGATGTTAATTTCAAACTTTCCAATAAGCATTTTTAACAGTGTCATAGTACAAGCTATCAGTATCAGACAATTTAGAAACAGCAGTTAACAGCTTTACCATGGAGTAAGGGGGTCAGGAACCATACTCAGAGCCCTTGGTCAACATTATATTGTTTATATAAACTTTCAAATATAGGAATAGAACTATCAAAGTTATCACCCTCTTTAAATTATGGCAGAAATTTACCGACCTTTGTTGCTTCTGGAGTTCGGTTATTCCCTTTCCCATTACCTGGAGAAGAGTCAGCATCTCCTCACACAGTGACGCTGCTTCTCCTTTTCTTCAGCCTCCAAACGCCACAGGCAAGCCAGGTAAATCTGTGCCATCCTTTCCCAGGTGTGTGTGCATGTGTGTGTGTGTGTGTGTGTGTGTGTGTGTGTGTGTGTGTGTGTGTAAAATCAAATCTGTCATTGTGTGTGTGTGTGTGTGTGTGTGTGTGTGTGTGTGTGTGTGTGTGTGTGTGTGTGTGTGTGTGTGTGTCAGCTACTTGGGACAGGGACATGAAGCACGGGGTTTACAGAGACGATGCTGGAAGACATGTCTTGGACACTTGGCTGAGGACTTAAACCTACAGCTGTACCAGTGGGGAGTCTTATTGGGGACCTGGAGGGAGACAGATATAAAGATTCAGATCCTAGGTTGAGTGTGTCCCCTGTGTGCTCTTAAGGGAAATTGTTCTTGATGCAGAGAGGTCTGCATCTGGAAATACTAAGTCTATCTATTTGTATTCTAAGTGCATGCCCATCTCCAGTGTCAGTGGTAAGGATTCTAGCTCCTTGATTACTGGCCCAGAGAGGGATGTCACATATATCACACAGACTGTGATTGCCTTTGGGGCATAACCATGCAGTTGTTGCTTTGTTCCATGGTACTGACTACACAGCTCATACTTCCATAGATAGTAATCACAGCACTATTTAACATAGTCTGCATCATGCATCATCATGCCTCAGCTATCATTTCCACTCCTGGGCATCATATGATAAGTGGTTATGACTTCTGCAGGCTCTGAGTGTTGGAGACCTCCTGCATGGTGCATTAGGAAACATTTCTTCAGGTGTTGCTCATGCAGCACAGATAGTACCTGCAGTGGGATTCCTTTAAAAGTCTCCTATACAAAGCTGACATTTGGCATTTATTTCCACAGGGGAAAGTGATACCATGGGCATCACCCATTCTGGTGAACAGCATCAGCACAGGTATAGAGATCTGACGAAGCACCATCCTAATCATCTCTGCTACTGGGAAGAAGATGTTAGGGTGTGGCCGTCAGACTGCTACAGCAAGGATAACTAAATGCTTTGTCATTTTATAGTAAGCCTTACTGTGAAACTATATGCTGCTCCTGAAAGTTTGTTTGTTTGTTTGTTTAATTTAACTGTTGAGGCTGCCCACTAAAGTGTGCTAGCCTGTGTAACTGATTTATCAGTGTTTCTGCATTTTCTGTGTGTTTCTATCAAAAAAACAAAAAAACAAAAAAATAATCCTTGTTTTCCCGCCTCTCCTCGACTAGTTTAGACCAGTTTACAGGGATAGCTGTATTCTGGGCTGTGGTGTATATTTCCTGTGTTGCCCATTACCTTACTTGGATAGAGGGAAGTTTCTTTGCTCACCAGTGGGAGTGGGGAGCCTTGAGCAGCCTACCTGTCCCTGTAGGAAGTGACCTCAGCACAAGAAGCTGTAGTAATTGGTTGTTTTGGGCCATTTCTAGCTCTTTTGTAGTTCACTGTTTAAAATCCGCATTTGCACGGCTTTGCGCGGTTGTGTATAGCATAGCGCCGGTTAAACAAGGTTAAACTTCTTCTGGCTCCGCCAGGTCTGCTCTTCAAATTTTCCCTTAAGGAAGCTCTACTCTTAGTATAATCAGACTACTCACTATATTATAAGCCTAGCACTTGTTCTCAATACTTTTGTACTAAGTAAGCACTCTCGTACTAAGTAAAGCACTACATCTACTTACCACCCCTGTGAATATCCACTTTCCTTAAAGGTACAGCACTCACTTATACTGTTCTAGCATGTCGAGTGGTAGATTACTGGTGTCCTCTCCAGTTCAGCTGGTCAATTTGGGTATCTTGAGACAATGCTACAATTGTCTCATGTACACAGACAACCCTCTCCTCCTCCCAACAAACACAAATACATGTGAGAGATGCAACTATATAGCCAAACTGGAGGCTGATCTCTCTCAACTCAGGGCTGGCATGACCAGACAGGAGGAGATGGTAACCACACACACAACAATCCCAGTCCCACATAGACCTACCACAACTGCAAACCAAACACATAAAAACACAAAGACATACTCGGAGGCTCTAATAAAAAACCTACCAAAACAACAGAGGCTCCCAAAGCAGACATCCAAAAATCCACCACCTCAAAACAAAACACATGCAACACATACTTCAATAAATCAGTGTGTCAACCAATCACAGCCCTTAAGGCCAAACACCATGCCTGATACACTAGTAATAGGTGACTCTATAGTCAGACACACTTATGTCCCGCTGACCAGGCTGAACAAGGAGAGGGTGACTGTGAGCTGTCTATCGGGAGCTAGGATCCGCCACATAACACACGCACTCAAGTCACTCCAAAGCAAGTACAAATATGACTCCGTCATTGTCCATGCTGGTGTGAATGACCTGATACGTACCTCCCTGGACTACATGAAAAGAGACATAGAGGAGCTCTCCGATTATGTAGCCCAGGCTGGTATGACCCTGACCCTGAGCAGCATCTTGCCCTCACCAAGAATGATACCACAATACAAAGACAAGATGATCAGCTTTAATAATTGGCTCAAGTACTGGTGTCATTCTAAGGGGATCCAATGTCTGTCTGCCTGGGATGACATGTTGGACAAGCCACGCTGCTTCGCAAGGGATGGCTTACACCTGTCACCAATGGGCTTCCGGATATTGGCTAAGGCTCTTGCCACCCCCATAGTGCCTTTTTTAGACAAGGCTCAAAAGACAAACCCACCTCCTTAGAAAACAAAAATGGAAAAAAACTAAGGGTAATGCTGCTCAACGCCAGAAGTCTAAATCTCAAGATGCAGGCACTTGATGCACTTCTCAGCATGGAGAACATCGACGTCTGTGCAGTAACTGAAACCTGGTTCAAGGCTTCTGACAGCACCCCAGCACTACCAGGCTATACCTCGTATCATGCTTTTCGGCCCCAAAACCCGGGCCGAACCACAAAGGGAGGGGGAGTGTCTATATTCATCAAGGACACCCACACCTCCAGGTTAGTAGCAACACATGAAGCATCAGAGACCATACAGGTGCAACTAACCATAGGCAAAACTGCTATACAACTGGTAGCATGTTACAGACCACCCTCCCAATCTCAAGAACCCCACTCAGCCTTCCTGAAGACATTGGAGGATATGAATGTGTCACAAAATACCATCATACTGGGAGACTTCAACTACCCAAACATAGATTGGGTACATTATTCTAGCCCTAATACCCTAGCCCAAAGGTTCCTGGAATTCATAAATTCAAATGCACTGGAACAACTAGTCACCTCTCCCACTAGGGAGATAATATACTAGACCTGATCATCACAAACATGGGGACAAAATGCTCCACACTGGAAGTATACCCCTCACTAGTGAGATCTGACCACAAACTAATCACCCTGGATATACATATCCCATCTCCACCCCCAGCACAAAAGACCACAGTGAAAAACTTCTCAAAATCAGACTTCACTCTTCTTAAGACTGAGATGGTATCCTTTAAGCCCACTGTGCCAGTGGATACCACATCCCACAATGCCGAATCCTTCACAAATGCTTTCTATGGACATCTCCAAGAATGCATGGATCTTGCAATCCCAAATAAATCCAAGTCCCTCTCCACCAAAGGCAAGCGTCCTCTCTGGCGGACCTCAGCCATTAACAAATTGTATAACAAAAGAAGGAAGCTACTGCACATCAGAGCAAAATCCCATGAAGGGAAGACATCTCTGATCAACATTAGCAGAAAACTACGTTCTCTCATAAAAACATCCAAGGCCAACTTTGAGAGAAAAATCGCTAAGGACACTAAAGATAACCACAAAGCCTTCTTCAGCTATGTTAGAAACCTGGGCAGAAACCCTCAGATATGCTCAGAGTTGGTTCACAACAACAAAAAATACACTGACCCCACAGATATTGCCAACATTCTGGCTGACAGGTTCAGTGCAAATTTCTCCCCTCCCTCACCCCCAAAAGAAGAAATACTTATCCCAGCTGAATGTAATCTCTCTGTCATCTCAAATGTCCAAGTAAGAACCACCCTAAACAAAGCTAAAAACACAGCATCAATGGGACCTGACGGTATCCCGGGTTGTGTGTTATGTGGACTCCAAGAGGAGCTAAACCCACACATAAAAATGCTATTTAACCTTAGCCTTACTTCAGGATATGTACCTGAACACTGGTGTACAGCAACAGTGGTCCCACTCCACAAAGGGGGTGCCTCTACAGACCCTGGAAACTACCTCCCCATAAGCTTAACCAGCCTGGTCTGCAAAGCTATGGAAAGAATCATTATGGAACTCATAAACAGAGACATAGGGGACCTACAGACACTTGACCCTACCCAGTTCGGCTTTGTAAGGGGCAGATCCTGCCTTTTGAACCTGGTTGACTTTTTTGAAACAGTCACTAGAGCCATTGATGAGGGCAAAGCAGTCCATACAGCCTAGCTGGACTTGGCTAAGGCCTTCGACACAATACCCCACTCAGGCATCATAGATAAGCTCAACAGCTTAAACGTAAACCCTTATGTCACTAGATGGGTTGCAAACTGGCTAAAGGACAGAACCCATAAAGTTAAAATCACTGGAGCAATGTCAGACTCAAAGCCAGTCACAAGTGGTGTCTCACAGGGATCTGTCCTGGGACCCCTCTTGTTCGGCATTTATTTCTCAGATGTTAAAGCAAACATGGGAGGGCTGTGGCTGACAAAGTTCGCAGATGACTGCAAACTAGGCGCCATAGTCGATACACCAGTGGACACATACATCCTACAAAAAGGCCTCACAGAAACGGACAACTGTTGCCGGAGTCACGGCCTTAATCTAAATGCCAAAAAATGTATAGTCATCCCCTTTGGGAAAAACAAAGTACCCACAAATTATCACATGGACAGCAACCCACTGAGTACGGAAAAAGTAATCAGAGACCTAGGGACCCAAGTCGACAGCGACCTCTCATTTGACACCCACGTTGCCAAAGTGGATAGAAAAACATTCTACCTTGCACACCTCATCATGAAGGGATTCACATCCAGATCAAAGGATGTCATTGTACCCCTATACTCCTCCCTCATCAGACCCATGATTGAGTACAATGCCCCATTTGGTATGTACCTCACCCGGCATTTGCAACAGCTGGAGAGACCACAAAAGTACCTCACCAAGAGGATCAAGGGTCTCCAACATATGTCTTATTCTGCCAAACTAAAGAAACTTCAGCTCTATTCAGTAGCATACCGCCTGCTCAGAGGTGATCTCTGCCTGATGTACAAGACCATGTCCAATCAGGATCTGATGGACATGCTCCACCTCAAAAAATCCAAATCCATTAGGACCACGAGAGCTAAAGACTTAAACCTCGGCACAAATATGAATAGGACATGCTGGAGGGATAGATTCATAACCCAGAGGCTTCCCATGCTTTGGAACAAGATCCCAGTTCATATTAGGCAGAGCCCCTCACTGACTCTCTTCAAGAGAAATCTTGATGAGTGGATGGGGGATCGTAAGTTTACCCCAGGGGTCACATCTGTGTCACTGCTAGACAGGGGCACAGTTAACTAATTCTATTATATAAGGGGACCTTCATTGTGTCACTACTAGACAGAGGCACAGTATTCTAAATTTATTCTGTACATTTTTTGTACCATTTCATGGGGTGGCAAAAGCCACATCACTATGGCTAGGCTTACAAATGCCGCAGGGCAGATAGCCTAGTACTATACTATGAAACTATGAAACTATGGTTATGCTGTGCTCATTGTTATTATTATTATTATTATTATTATTATTATTATTATTATTATTTGTGTATTTTGCAGTATAAGAGGAGATCACAAAAACAGACTTGCCTGCTTCAGAAGGCAGGTCAGCTCTCCAGAAATCAAAGCAAGTATACTGTATTGCTCTGCTCACTTTTGCAGTTCTGTTTAAACTCTAAGCTATGCATATTTCTTTAGATAAGGGTAGGAGCAAATTACATTAAAAATGGAAATTGTGGGAGCAATATATGCAGAATAATGTTTTGGAGGAGGAGGAGTGAGGTGTAAGGCAAGACAGGAATTAAGCAATTGATGTAATGTTGGATTGGTGATATTTATACAAAAAAGTTCATTTGGCATTTAATGTTTGCAACTTGGAACATGTTAATATGGTTGGTTTTCTTTTATATAAATGTATGTTTGCCTATGTCTTAAGTGATCATTCAATAAAGGTGTTAAGAGAATCTAATCACTGCATATTTGTTCACTGCCAATATGACTGACGTGGTTTTAAATGCATTTGTAACTTTGCAAAAACGAACAAACTCTCAAAAAGCAAATAAGCGAAAAAACAGCAGACACTTCCTAAAACAGAAATTTATTAAACATTAAAAATGGTAAAGCGCTTTTTATCTACTCAATAGCAGACTTCATCAGACTCAGGGTCTGTGTTTGAGAATTCCACATATGTCTGTTCTCCACAGGGCTAGACATTTCATTTGTACAGTTTGGTTACTTCTCCATTGCTTCATTGTCCATTGCACGTATACACACACACACACACACACACACGCACACACACACACACACACACACACACACACACACACTCAGACACACAGACACACACACACATACACACACGCACACACACGCACACACACGCACACACACACACACACACACACACACACACACACACACACACACACACACACACACACACACACACACACAAACACATAAACACGTACTGATTGCAATCCAAAAACTTGTGCTGCAGTCCCACACAGTAGCAAATAGGGGCACAGCCATTCATACCCCCAGTGTTATCTCCTGGTCTTATATCATGAGCTCTTCTAACTGCATTTCTCTCTTTCCAGGGCCTGTCATATGAAAATGAACCAAATCATGCAGACCACTGTTTTTGTCCTGATCTCTATCATGTTCTTGATTTTATTATTTTTTCATTATTGCTTTGTGTCTCTCCATTTATGCTCATTTATTGTACTTTGTTAACCCTGCAGTAGAATGTGGTGCAACAGGGGCCACAGCACCCTACACAAGCCTCCTCACCACCTACTAGGTCCCCATCAGTCCCCAAGCCAGCCTCTCTGTAGGATGATCAAGGTCATTCTAATGGAAGAAACCTAAAATGTTTTCTGGTGGCCTCTGGTCCTGCTAATCTAGTGGAAGGGAGGGCATAAGTTCCTGACTGGAGAGTGGCACAGAGGGTCCTCTTGGGTCACCCAGTGGCAAGTATAACAACTAGTCAGGGTTGAGATGGACATCTGGATTGGAACCCCAGAGTGCATTCTCATGCTAGTATAATCGGATACATAACCCCAACAATTGGGCCATCAGTGGTGAGGCCTGCCAATGATGTCAGACACAGAGATGATTGAATTCTGGATGATTTCCCTGCTGAGACAGCTTGACAGATGATCTCCACTCCAGCTTGTCCCCATCATAATCTTTCCCTTTCTTGTGTTTCAATTATCCTCCCCCGTTTGCTGTCCAAGCCTCCCCACCACTATTTGTCCACCCTCTGGCTATTTTATCTGCTTAGCCCCTTAATGACCACTCCTTTTGCAACATCACATCCCTTCTCAGTCTTTGCCTGTGTTATATGTTTGAGTGTCTGCCCCTGCAGCCATCCTTTTACATTCCTTCCTCTCTCTAACATTCCCTTGCTAACCTCCCCTCTCCCTCTTTGTTACTTCTTTGAAAATAAAAAGGGGCACCTCTTCCACAAAACCTTCCTTCCCTCACTCCATGCCCCTTTTCTCTTCCCATGTCAAACCACACATTACTCATCATCTGAAAGTACTTACATATGTAACTGTGGCCCCTGCATGTCAATCATTCTCATGTATCTGTTATACCTTTTCTCCTTAACAGCCCAAAGCAATGTGTGTGCCACAGTCACTGCCAAAAATGGTTAGGCTTGTTGTTGCTATTGACATATTTCTTACTGACATATTTTAATACTGAAGGCTGTATGTCTGTACTCTGTATATAAGCAGTATAGATGTAGCCCCTTTTTATTCATCTGTTTAACTTTCGATTTATTTGTTTGTTTGTTTGTTTGTTTGTTTGTTTGTTTGTTTGTTTGTTTGTTTGTCTGTTTGTTTGCCAGGATTGGGCCACAAAGGAACACGTTTTCAGTGGAGTCCTGGGGAGAAAAGCTCCAGAAAAATACAAATACATAGTACACATTTCACATAAACATTTCAGATTACATCATAGGAATACAGAGTAAATATGGTAAGAATAAAAGATTACATTTATAAAATACATCAGATTAATTTAGTAACTATTTATTATTATTATTTATTATTTAATACAGTAATTATTCTTATTGAAACTGCACTTATCTTTTGTAGTTCTTGCCTTTTGTTTGGTACATCTGTTGCAGGTTCCAGGAATATGCAAACTAATGACTCTAAAACAATAAAATGAACTTTACATACACTTTACCATGTTAAAATGGTGTAACTCTTCAAATCCTGTTGCCAGTTTGATGCTGTGTGTGAAAGATTAGTTTCTTTATTAAGACAAAAATGTACCTCTGAGGTACATTCTACATATAACAGAGAAATAAATATAAAATATACTAGGAGCACAACTTTAACAGGCAGTTTTAGTGGCTATCAAACAATATTTTTGAATCTACACTTAATCCCAAAGAGTGCTATACATTATCAGACACAGAGATGATGAAATAAAACAACAAAATACACAAACTGAAGAAGAACACTGATCCTTTCTTTCTTTTTTTAACTGCATTTTTAAAATTCTAATTCTAGAGCTCCTTTTAATAAACCAACAGTAAGAAGATACAGTTTAAGTATTTGCAAAAATAATACAAATCACATTTAGTATATGTGTCACTTCCCGGATTAATGCACCTTTCAGCTGCTCCCATCCCAAAGACCATCCAATTGCATCACTACAGTGTTATTCACTTGGTAAGCAGACTCCCCCATACCTCTCAACTGCCCAGATTTTTGCAGAATGTCCAGATTTGTGAATCATAATTTTGGTCTGTTTCTCATAAAATTTGTTGTTTTCTGACAAATCTCTGAGGATTGATGTCAGTAAATAATGACATACATTCGAGTTTCAGAGTACATATCCTTTGGAAAATGTGCGCCAACACATATCCTGCTATTCTAGCAACTTTTTTTAAGTTTATAAGAGCAATATTTAAAATCTGTCTCTATTTTGGGGGCTTTCTCAACCCATTATTTCAGTTTTTTCCCATATTTCTTGCACTAATAGGTTAAGAGATATGGACACCCCCATCCCCTTACCAAGAGGCAATATTGACAAGTCTTCTGAAAGCACCTGTACTTGCATAGTTCTCAATGAATCGGGGCAAATTTCAACAAAATCAAGATAAAATTCAGAAATAATCAGGGACAGTCAGGAACACTTTTAAAATAGCACTACTATTGACTTGAGACATTGACTGAATAAGAAAATGTGAGTGAATATGCATTTTCTGAAGTAAAAGAAGTCTAACTCTAATTATTGTCATTAAGTTTTATTCACCACCTTTTTGCCAAAAGTCACCAGTTTTAGGAGGATTAAGAGGGACAGAGCTAACATTTGAGACAAAATCAAAGTTGTTCCTGAAATTCAGGGTCAGTTGAGAGGTATGCTTTGAATTTAAATCCATGGCTAATACTCTACCAAAGAATTAGTCTTATATTCATACAGCCAAAGTGATTAATTTGGAGTTTACCTATTAGAAGAAAAGCATCACAACCTTTTGTGAAGATTTTCTGCTGGGCAGCTTACCCACAAAAGAGGAGACTACCCTGTTATGGTGAGGGAAACCACTGCCATAAGTAGATACATTTAAATCCCTCAGGGTCTTGCTCATAGATGATGACAAGGGGGGTGTGACACTTACAGATGTAAAGGATCGACATTTGCAACCGGTTTGTAGTCCAGTGGGTCAGACCTGATCTGTAGTGGCGAGGATGTAGCTGTGTTCAAGGACAAAACTTTATTTACTAGTCAATTTACTTCTCAGTCCAATAGAAATGACATTTCTCTGCTGGGTTGGTGAATTTTTCACCATAACCAGGAGAAAGGCTTGGTGATTATGGAAATCATAATAGTAAAGCTCTTCTGACTGAGAGAAGCAAACTGAGGTGAGATGAACATCATTATAAGAAGGCCTTCTAAGAAACTCTCATTGGTACTATTTCAAACAAAGCCTACTGGGACTGGGCCCATGACAAGCTGTTGGGATTGTATTTTTTCAGGTGGCCTGGGAAAGGCTGGAGATCCAAGAGAATGAGATGAAACTGAAAGGGCAGTTTGGTCAAGTGCACCTTTGAAATTACGGCCATACAATGAAACCAGTTTCCCTTAAGAGAGCTGTTCTTTGGCTGCTGAGTGTAACAGGAAGCTTCTTTTGATATTTCTTCACACAAAACTGATAAGCATTGTCTTCAAAATAAAATCTCACCTGTTACAACCACTTTGTTCAGTAATTGTTTTCTCTTTACAGTTTTTTGCATTGTTTTAAGTCCCAAGCTTGTCTTCTGATCTTGCTGTTCCTCTTGTTAATCAGTCATAGGCTGCATGCAGTTGCACCTCAAATTAAATTTCTTTGCAAGCATGAGAAAGGTTTTACCTTTCATTTTTCTCTTATACTTAACATTGCCTCATACATTCCCCTAAGACTTTCTCTGTAATTTTTACACCCTTCTGTCTCTCACTTTTCAAACTCCATTCCCTTTGTCAAACTGCTTCTCCTTGCTGATATAATCTCAGCCACTGAACATTTTCTTTTCTCCTTGACCCATTCCACCCACGACACACACACACACACACACACACACACACACACACACACACACACACACACACACACACACATACACACACACGCTTTTGTTCCCTTACCCCAGTTAGTCTTCTGTGGCAATTCTGCTGCTTTAGAGATTGCTGCCGACATACACTATCCACTATCAGAATTTTTTTCAGAAATAATCTTACTTGCAGAATGTAGTGGTACCTCACAGCATGTAAATATGGCAGTCTAATCAAACCACAAAAGATACAAAAAGACATAAATGATTTACGAACTGTTACAGGAGTCTATATTAGAAAGACAAAACCTCACTTACGCAAATCCTGAAAGGCCGACACATAAACAGCGAACCACATGAACACCGAACGTCCTTAAGCACGAAATTCAAAATACCAAATCACCATAGTTGTCCAGACCATGTTTAGTGAGGTAAAACGTCAGTAGAAGATTCCCTTATCCGGTATAGCTCCCTAACGTAAATGTGCAATAGTTACTGACCTTAGGGTTAGGGTGCAGGTTAAGGTAAGTGCATATATAGTAATACATTCATATTTATTTTGTTTGGGTAGGCAGTATGTAGCGGGCAGTGGAGTTGGCCAACTATGGCAATTTGATATTTTGAATTTCACGCTTAAGGATGTTAAGTGCTCTTAAGGTTCACTGTGTATGTGTTGGCCTTTCGGGATTCGCGTAAGTGAGGTTTCAGTATTCTAATATAGACCCCTGTTACAGAACTATCAATGGTCACTCATCTCAAATATTAGTTTACAGTGGCATGTAGGTCAAGGAATAGATGTAAAACCTGCAAAATCTTATAAGTTTCCAAAAGTGCTACACTTATTTAACATTTTGCTTGGTGAGAGGAAAACACAAAACATTTATTGCACATGATAGGCATCTTTCTGGAATGCAGTGCTCCTGTGGTTTAAGTGAGATAACCTATTTTACAGTTGAAGAAGTTTATCGCTGCTTCCTCAGATCTACATGCTCAGAGTCAGAGGTTCAGCAACAACCTGCATTTAATTTCTGTGAAGAGAATATATATTTCCAAATCAAGTGGATTCTCCCTACACACTCCAGTTCCCACTCGCCTTCTATTAACATGCTAAGTATGAGAAAAAAAAATGTTCATGCATATTTGCTACTGTCTGTCTTGTACTTCTGGCCAAAGTTGCAACTGAAAAGGGTCTGTAAGGCTTATTCCACATAACTGGATAACAGAGTATTGTTAATAATAAAAACAAAAACAGCAATAGGAGCAGTAACAGTTATTAACAATAATTATATAAAACAGGAACTGAAGCATCAATTAGAAACGCAACTCTGTGATAGCTTAGCTCCATAATAAACACTTTTTTTTAAATACATCTAGATAAGTGTTTTTACTTCCTCCTGTTTATAGCTGAAATAAAATCAGAGTTTAGAATGATATTTATTGCTATCCAGATCTACATTCATAGAAGACCGAGTTTATAAAACCAGTCAATATATCAGGATCTCCATTCTCCAACTCAGTAAGCTGTGTAAATAAGACATTCATATAAACCATCTTAAAGACATCCAAGAACAGCAAGTTCATTTCTCCCTTTGTCTACATTATACTTATACAGTTTAATGTGGCATCTGCCTTTGTAAATCTGCTTTGGCCTCCCAAAACTAAAAGTCATTTCATTGATGGAACACATGCACACTCAGATAAGAGCAAATGTTTCTTGCTAAAATGCAATTTTCAGAAGTATGTGCTGCTAACTACCCTGGAGGTGACAGAAGAGGGATGTGCCTATTAGTTTCCTAGAAAATAGCACCATTGCAGAATAAACTTTGAAATATGAAGGTACGGAGGGTTCATTTGCCTTAAAGTCATTACTGCCAGCCTGTGCCTTTTGCACAGATGCATAGGTATGTACTAGGCTAATGACCCCCAAGGCCTTTATAAATCTAGCCATGCAACACAACCCAGTTGTGACCATATGTATCATGGATGTTTGCTAGGAGTGGGTATGTTAGTTTGGAAGATTCTGGAGGTTATGTGGAGGTGGTGGCATGTTAGTTTGAGCATTAATGCCACCTCTGTCTGTAAGAGACATGGGGGCCAAACCCAAGGTGAATTTCCAATTTCACATCCATTGGTTAAGGTTACACTTAAAATGGGTTAGAAATGGACTCTGCTTCACATGGATGAGGAGCCTGTTCTAGATCATGGTGATATCTGATATGTATGTGTCACCAACATGTCTTACTTATGTCACAAGTACAATTTAAATCCTTGGAGCTAGTGGTTCTGATGCTGCTCATTTTGCAGATGTGCAAAAGTCCATCAGAGCTGGATCTGAGGATGCCTTGTATGCCAGGTATGGATTGCCTCTCAGTAACCTGTAGGAGCAGAGCATAAAGGTGATCCATATAAGACATTGTGTTTATAACCTGGATTCTCCTAGTAAAGAAACATTGTGAGATTGTGCATATATATGGTCAGGTACATGACAAAGGGGCATTATACTCAGTTATGGGGCTGATAAGGGCAGAATAAAGGGGCACTATGACTTCCTCAGTCCTGCATGCATTGTCCTTACTTATAAGTTGAGCAACATAGAATGATTTTCTTACTGCCTTTGAAACATGTTGGTGAAAGGCCAGATTAATTTCTACCTATGGCTCCAGATCCCTAGTGGTTCAACTCTTAGGGTGTCTTATTTTTCAGTAATTAGCCTGGGTGGCAGTTTTCCCAAAAGGCACTATAATGCATTTCTTGGAATTGAGGTTTAGTCCATGCCTTTGACACCAGTCATCTGTCTGCATTAGACCCTGTTGTAAGATGTTTGTGCCATGGCAGGAATATATGATAGCTCCCAATTTGCAGTCATCTGCTAACTTGGCCAGCCAAAGGCCCTTGATAATAACCTTTGCCTCTGAGAAGTAGATACCAAATCGGAGTGATCACAGCACGAAGTCCTGTGGTACCCTGCTGGGGACTGGTCTCTTAGAGAAGGAAGTATCACAAATCCTGACTTCCTGGGACCTGTCTGTGTATAAGCTAGCAATCCTGCAAGTTATGTAGGGGTTTATGCCCAGTTCAGTAAGTTTGTCAACTATACCTGAGTAGGGTATTGTACTGAATGCCTTAGCCAAGTCCATGAACGTGGCGTGCATCATTTTTCCCTCATCCATTGCCTCGGTGACCTTTTCAAAGAAGTCTCCAGGAATTACTGCCAGATATTTTATAAAATATGTTCATATTTGAACTTAATTACAATTGTAAAGGCACAATGATGACTGCACATTTCCAATGTCATTTCCTCAAAAGTCTCTTCCAGCAAAACATTCCCTTTAACATGTTAAAATGTTATTTTTTTGTACACAGTTGGCAGGCATGAATCTGCCTCACTTTATGCAGATCGGCCTCACAGTAAACATATCATTATGCTCTCCACAGTCTACTCTAAAATTAACAAAATTCTCATCTCTCAAGTGCACTCCCTTCTAATTACAGTGATGATTGCATTGCCTATATGCTATGCTTTCTCACTAGGCTTCTTTCATTTTTCTTTAGATTTACCTAAAGCTGAACTTCTTAAGTTTTGAAAATTCAGTTGTTATATTTGCCAGATGTTTACTTTGAGAAGTGGTTATAAAAGGCACAGTTAAAACAGGATTAGATGGTACGTCTTCACAAGCTAACAAATGTAGATTATATGGGATACACAGAAAGCAGTACTAATACCACACTGCAGATAATATTCTAATAAGAAAAGACAAATGATTAGGATGCTGCCAGCACTACCCAAGTCCTTTACAGGGGCAATATGCCAGAGAAGAACATTAATTATATCTTTTAACAAACTGAGCCAAAATGACAGTATAAGAAAACATAAAAAAAACAGGATTAATATTTTACACAAACAATTTTAAACATAAAAGTTGCAATACTTCTGGCCATCAGATTAAGACAAGGATATGTCATCTTTCAGCTTGCACCAAGATAAAATGTGTGCATTCTTGAAGAAGTGTGGTGCATGCTACTCTTGGGCGATTGTGTGTGTGGGTATGTGTAAGTGTGTTTTGTGTGTTTGTGCATATGTGTGTGAGTGCGTGTGCGTGTATATGTGCTTGTGCATGTGTACATACGTGTGTGTGTGTGTGTGCACGCGTGCGTATGGGTGCGTGTGTGCACACGAGCGTATGTGTGCGTTTGTGTGTGTGTCTGTGTTTTTGTGTGTGAGTGCATCTTCCAGTAGGCTGGCACTGTCTGAAATTAATTTCTCTGCTCTGAACCCACTGACTGCCATGACAGGCTCTATTAGCTATGGCAGCTGAAGTGGATAGATTGGGTGACTGGGGAATGAATGAATGAGTAAATAAATGCCTGTTAATAAGAGTGCCTAGATGTCTGAGTAAGTGCACTTGTAATAAATGCTTTTGTTATTACTTACCTTAAAAAATAATTAAAACATCTGAATCACTGTGAACCTGAGGCATTATCGCTTCAGTGAATCTTTGGGAAAATACAGGCTTCATTGACAGCACTAATACTGGAAATCATGTGTTCTGCTTAGAGCATAATGTTGTTCTGCAGTCTAGATGGCAAAAATTTGTAGTTTCTTTTTTATTAAAAGAGGAGCAGGACATATGGGACAAGCCATATGGCCTTGCAAAGTACTATTGTAAAGAAATTGTAAGACTTTACAGACTCATTGAAGACCTTCAAGGCCTTGACATAAAATAAGATGTTGATTATCTGCTGGACACCTTCATTATTCTGGAATACATGAAACCTTCTGCATAAAAAATAATTGTAATAGACTCTGAAGCCTAGGTCACTGACTAGTACTGTGAGGCCCTGCTCAACTGTATTATGTAGGAACCGCTCTGGCCTAAAGGAGATAACCCTCCAGAAAGCATGTGAAACAAAAAGCGTAAAGAGTGAGGAGTGACATTTCCCTGCTCTAAAAAGTATTATTCGGCCTTATTGTAGCAACAGAAGAGAAAGGGAGAGAGAGAGAGAGAGAGAGAGAGAGAGATGGTCCCCAATGTAAAACAGTGTGCTGGAAAGAGTGTAAGAGTATCAGCAGTTTACCCAATTAAGCTGAAGGTTTTACATGTGAAAGAAGTGCGCTTCTTCACTTCCCATACAGGGACTCAGGCAGCCATGCTGTGGAGGTATCCACATACACTTAGGGAAGTGGTCTGGATAAGAAAGATGACAATGTGGGCCAGAATACAAAACAAAGGATGATGAAGCCTCCACTGTATAAGAAAGCTAAGTTCTAGAGCTATTAATGATACTACTGGTGGCATATGCATGCCAGCCCAAGACTATATTAGGATTTGCCTCAATATCTATTATTATATACAGTTCTACTTATAAAATTACCAGTAAAAGTAAACCATTAACAAATACACTTTTGCCATTTTGGAGTACACTAAAACATAACTTTTATTACTAAAAATAAGTAAATAAAATATGCCAAGTGAACTGGCATATTGGCAATGCGTGGTTCTAAAGGCTACACATTTGACTGCTCATTATTCTAATTAACACAGATAGTGGAACCAATGGAAAAATAGATGAAATTAAACATTACAATAAATGCTTCATTGTTAAGACTTTTACTCAATAAAGTTTATCATTTAAAAATAAACCACACTTCATTGTGTAGGAAAAACATGCCTAAAATTTATACAGTTTTTCATTCCAGATCTTATACGTAACAAAAACTTTAACATTTCCTGATCTCATGCAAACTTTTGTTGGAAATGGGTAACCATTGGGCTGTCCTTTGAGATATTCCTAATATCTCTAATGTTGTTGTCTTTCGGCTTTTCCCGGTTAAGGGTCGCCACAGCGGAACTCGGGTCCGCTAATGATTGGCAGTAGATTTTGATGAAAGCCGAGGTGCCAGTTCAACGTTCAACCTTCAGTTGAAGGCACGCCCATTTACGCATGTCTTTCGAACGCCCACCCAACTGCGGGGAGGACATGCAGACTCCACACAGAAGGCACTCCCCGCACTCCAGCCGAGAATTGAATGGGAGAACCTCTTGCCGTGAGGCAGCAACGCTACCGCTGCACCACCGCAGCATAATATGTTATAACATATTAGAGATATTATTCCTAATATCTCTAATATGTTATAATATACAGGGTCAGATCCAGCACAAGGCAACCTAGGCAGCTGTCTAGAGTCTGGTGCTAGCTGGGGGTGGCAGGGGCTATAAATGTTAAAATGTTAAAAAAAATCTCTCACCTTCACATAGCCACTAATTAGCTATTTGTCTATGAATCCCAGCACATCACTTGTAGGTTATCACCTTGCCAGATGCATTTTCATCAAATGTAAGCTTCAAGTGGAGAGAAGTTTACTGCTGTTCATGCTAAATCTGTTTGTAATGCAAGAGTTGTTTGTTTTGTTTAGCAAATGTCTATCAGTATTTTTGCTGTAAAATTTGAAATTAGAGTTTCAAAATATGATTGTAAAAGTAAAAAAGGAAATAGTGTGCACAGTGACATGTGTGAACAGTGCTTATGGTAACTGGGGAGACACAGCTAAGCAAAGGGATATTAATATGTCTGGGGGGACCCCACTCCGTTACTCTGCCAAGAACCTTATTTGACCATTATCTGGGTCTGCTAATACACACACCCAAAGAGGATACTTAATCTATCCTATATAAAAGAGATTATAAAAGCACTTAAGGCAGAAAACCACTGCCTTCTGATTACAAAAAAATGTGATTTAAATTTGTGCACATTAATAACTTGGCTGGGGCTGCAATTCAGTTATTTAAAAATACTGCACTCATTGCGCCCATTTATATTTTCTCTCTCTCTTGTCCATTCCTGTGCACAATACTGTGAAGATGTTCTTAATAAAAATTTTAAGAGAACAATTGTTCCTTTCTAAATATCATCATTGTATTATATACCAATATTTCCTCAGAAATGTTGTCATTCCCTCCATAAATGGAGTATACCATTTTACAAAGTATACTTCATTACTTTGTACAAGAATATTCCATTTGTTAGTGCTAATCTTTCCAAAAGCAGCACTAAATATATATGTAACATTTTTTCTTAATACCTCTAGCTCCACAACTGATCTCTGTTGCACTGTTGGGGGTGAAAGTGTTGAAAGGCCGAGTGATAATATTTAATGACAGAAAGTTACACAGTAATGGTCTGGTGATCTCTCAAAGAAATATTGCCTGATGATGTGATAGTCAATTGTAAACAGAATGGTACTGACAGATGTATCTACTGGTCCATAGACTAAACGGTTAGCAAATTGTACCCAAATTTTATCTGTGTAACCTACTTAATTGAACATAGCCTTATGACAGAGGATGTCCCCAAAATATGCAAACTACTGCTGTGTCCATTCTTGGGGAGAATGAATGTTTTGAATGCTGAGAAGTATAGACCCAACAGTTTCCAGGCATTACTGTGAAGTGCTTCAGGAGAGTTATTCTGAGTAAAATACCATTGCCATTTAAACAGCAGCTAGATAAAACTGACTTGGCTTTTTGATGGGTTACATCTCCTCGACAGCCTATTACATATTTATATACATCTAGGTAATTGATTAGACCTAGGTTTATCAGCAGATGCTATATATTTAAATCTTCCTAAAGCCTTATATTATCTGTCACTCAAAGTACTTTTGTTAATAATGAAGAACTTGGATATTCATTTTTATATTACAGCATGGGTGGCAAACTGGTTGAACAACAAGAAATGTGGAGTTAGAATTACAAAATTAATCTCAGATGCTAAGTCTATAAAAAGAGTAGTGCCGCAAGTGTCTATCTTGTGACCCTTCTTTTTTAATACATTTATGTCTATGCCCCAAGATGGTGAGGTAATATATAATATATATATATATATATATATATATATATATATATATATATATATATGTATAATACAAACATAGAATGTACTGTAATAAGCATCGTAGAGGAGGAAAGAATGCAGAAGTAGGCAAACACTTTGGCAGAATGGTCAGAGAACAATAAGGTTTATTACAAGACGAGTAAATGCAGAGTTCTGTATTATGGGAAGGAAACCAAATATCCATATGCAGTCGATCATCACATACTGACTGTGGCAGATATTGTCGAAGATCTAGAAGCAACTGTGGACAGTTCGTTTAAAGTTGAAGGCAATACTATTATCGTTATCAAAAAAAATTACGCCGTTTTAAAGAATGTGCTGCGTACTACAATCTGTAGATGACAAAAAGTATTGGTACTTTTTTTAAGAAGCATACAACAATTGTTTAAGAATCATATAAGACCCTTAAGTTAATATTGTGGAGCCCTATGTAATTAAAGCCAATCCCAACTAAAAATAGTAGAAAAAAATACCAAAACTGCTTACCAAACAAATTGTAGCTGTGAAACATTTACAATGTAACGAGCGACTGAGGGTAAACTATATTCAATAAGTTGTAGGAATGAAGGTTGAAACTTATCCATTTTTTCTGGACTATTTAGTAGTCTGAAAAGCACTGTACAAACTCTGGTATTCCATTTAGCAGCACAAACAGAATGCTGGAGTTTGTGAAAATGCAACCTTAGACTACTTTTTAATGAAAAGCATTGCTCAACAGTCCATTCCAGTCTGATACTAGTAAAAAATAAATAACTAAAAGAAGACACTCTCCCTCCCCACTGATGCATCCAATTACATCACAAAATGGGCATAGAGATGGGTGGGATGAGCAGAGAAAGGGGTCTGAATTAACCTTTCCTTCTCCAGTTCCTTTGGAGGGACAAATAAGAAGGGCAGGCTGAGTCTAAGATCTGAGTCCTGCAAAGTAAATGTCAGCATTAGCCACCCCCTGGATTACCCCTCAGGAGTGGTGCAAAAAGTTTGGCTTCAGTCTATTTTTTGCCACATCGAAAAGTGGCAGAACTAATAGGTTTTTGAGGACTGATTTGATTTTAATATGTGTTTTACAAATCAAACACTTGCCTTATGTATAGGTGTATCATTTCTCTCATCAACATAGCAGTAAGAATAACAACTGCTTTGCTGAAGTGCAAAATTTCCACACTAATGTACAGAAAAATAGTTTTGTGACTAGAGTAGGAAGACTATAAAATGTTTTACTAACAGCAGTATGCTGACAAACTTATATTGTTTTAAAAATCAGGTAGATTCATGGTTTAACAGGTTAATATAACTCGGGTATTAGTGGATGAAAACTCCTAGATAGCCTCAGATGTGGCTGTGTTTGCATTGTCAGATACAGTGTATGTAAAAGGTTTGCACACCCCTGTTAAAATGCCATTTTTTTGTGATATAAAAAATGAGACCACAATAAATCATTTCAAAACTTTTCCCACCTTTAATGTTACCTATAACCTGTGCAATTCAATTGAAAAACAAACAAATCTGTTATGAGAAAAAAATATAAAAAATAAAAAACGTACGATATGTTGGTTGCATAAGTCTGCACACCCTTAAACTAATACTTTGTTGCATGTGCACACCCTTAAGCTAATATTTTGTTAAAGCACCTTTTGACTTACAGCATTCAGTCTTCTTGGGCAGGAGTCTATCAGGATGGCACATCTTGACTTGACAATATTTGCCCACTCTTCCTTGCAAAAGTGCTCCAAGTCTGTCATATTGCGAGGGCATCTCTTGAGCACAGCCCTCTTCAGGTCACCCCACAGATTTTCTATTGGATTTAGGTCTGCGCTCTGGCTGGGCCATTCCAAAACTTTGATTTTCTTCTGGTGAAGACATTCTGTTGTTGATTTGGATGTATGTTTGGGGCCATTGTCGTGTTGAAAGGTGAAATTCCTCTTCATCTTCAGCTTTCTGGCAGATGCCTGAAGGTTTGGGGCCAAAAGTGACTAGTATTTGGAACTGTTCATAATTCCCTCCACCCCAGTTCCAGCTGAAGAAAAGCAACCCCAAAGCATGATACTGCCACCACCATGCTTCACGGTGGGGATGGTGTTCTTTTGGTGATGCGAAGTGTTGTTTTTGTACCAAATGTACCTTTTGGAATTGTGGCCAAAAAGTTCATCCTTGGTCTCATCGGTCCATAACACATTTTTCCACATGCTTTTGGGAGACTTGATCTATTGTCTTGCAAATTTTACCTGGGCCTGGATGTTTTCTGTGTAAGAAAAGGCTTCTGTCTTGCAACCCTACCCCATAGTCCAGACATATGGAGACTATGGGAGATTGTTGTCACATGTAGTACACAACCAGTACTTGCCAGAAATTCCTGCAACTCCTTCAGTGTTGCTGTAGGTCTCTTGGCAGCCTCCCTGACCAGTTTTCGTCTTGTCTTTTCATCAATTTTGGAGGGACGTCCAGTTCTTTTCAACGTCACTGTTAGCCCATATTTTCTCTACTTTTTGATGACTGTTTTCACTGTGTTCACTGGTATATCCAATGCTGTTGCTTTTTTGCACCCTTGTCCTGACTGATACCTTTCAACAATGAGATCCCTTTGATGCTTTGTAAGCTCTCTGTGAACCATGGCTTTGGCTGTAGCAGGCAACTGAATAAATGTCAGGAAAATCCTACTAGGACAGCTGAACTTTATTTAGGGTTAATCAGAGTTTCTTTAATTGATGACAGGTGTGTATCCAAGAAGACTGAATGCTGTAATTAAATCAAAAGGGGCTTCGACAAAGTATTAGTTTAAGGGTGTGCACACACAACAAAGTATTAGTTTAAGGGTGTGCACACTTATGCAACCAGCGTATTTACGTTTTTTATTTTTTTGTATTTTTTCCCCTAACAGATTTGTTTGTTTTTCAATTGAATTGTACAGGTTACAGGTTACATTAAAGGTGGGAAATGTTTTGAAATGGTTTATTGTGGTCTCGTTTTTTTATATCACAAAAACCTGGCATTTTAACAGGGGTGTGTACACATTTTATATTCACTGTATACTGCAATGCTCACTGAACTGGGTTTATTTTACTCTGAGAGGGTGATGCTGGTGTTTCTTTTACTGATATTGGATAATTTTCTCATAGATGACTGGGCTGTTGTTAGCTTTCTCTCCTTGACAATGCTTGATCTGTTTCGAGGGTGTCATTTACACTTTGTGCCTTGGGTGTTAACAGAATTACTGGGGTTATGAATTGATATGATTAACCTCTAGATCTTAGCAAAAACTGCAGAAAGTGAAGGTTTGAAGTGGTAAAGGTATAAGTGACACTGTGGGAGAAGTTACTCTTAAATGGAATAGAGGAAACATTCATGCTTGCTTCTTTCTTCTCATATCTACCCAGGTAACTGGTAAAAAGTAGGCAATAACCATGATATTGAGACTGTGGAAAGCGTTTCTAATTACAGACCTACATTGTGTTTTTTTGGGCCATTGAAGTGACGCTGTTGTGGAATCGTGAAGGTTATAGACTACATCTAGGAAAATCTCTCAAATTCTTGCAGAAAGAAATCTGGACAAAGTCCAAAGTAATGAGTAGACAAAGGCCCAAAAATGTAGACAGATTTTAAATATTGCTGTTATAAACTTAGAAAGTTGCTAGAATAACAGTATTTGTTTTAACATGCATTTTCTGAAGGATATGAAGGCTGAAACTCAAATGCATGACATTATTTAATGACTTCATTCCACAGTGATTTTCCAGAAAACCACACATTTTATGAGGAAGAGAACAAAAATGCTAGGCAAAAAATATGGACGTTCTATGAAAATCTGGACAGTTGAGAGGCATGCACCTATGACATATTAGGTCTAGAGAATCCTTCAAATGATGTGTTCAGACTAAGGTACACCTCAGCACAAGTTGTTCTAAGACAAGAGGCATGATATACAGACACACTAACAAACAGCAAAGCACATCTCTAAAACAGTTAGCAGCTGATAATATTACAAGGCATAAGAAACTCTCTGATGACAGTGGCTGTTCATGGGGTCAATATAAGAGCCGGAAGTGTCTCAAGAGCATTGGTTAGACTGATGAATAAGAATTGCGAGATAACTTTGTATGATACTCTTTCTTAAGGTATGTACTTCATCTTTAAGTTATTTGTTTAACTCCAGCTTGAGAATTATCAAGGTAGTGCAAACAGGGAATTGATAGCAAAGGAAGTTTTGTTTTGAGTCTTATGTGAGGAGCACCTCACTTATGAACCATTTAGCCTCTTTAGCTTTGACTCTGTAGCTGTCCTCCACCTCAATGCCAATCAACAACACTTAGTGTCACTTAATAGTTCACATGTTACCTATTGAAGAGACAGGGAGGAGTACTTACTGTTCCACCTTCCCAGTTAAGAGCTTCAGGGGTATCATCTAATCTGCAAGTCTTTGAACTGCTGCAGCCACCTGCTCTGCTAGTAATTGGCATTTGTGCGGACCATAATATTTCCTAGAAGAAAGGATTAGGGGTGTGATGGAGAATGCCTTCCCCTGGTGGGGGTCTAAAGTTAGGGTGCTGATAAGCTGAGTGCTGAAATGTTCTATTTTGGGGGTGATCCAGGGGGTGACTAATGCTGCCATTTACTTTCCAGGGCTCAGCTTTTGGACACAGCCTGCACTTCTTATGTGAATCTCCAAAGAAACTGGAGAAGGAGAGGTTGAGTCACTACACTTGTTGCTCTGTTAGTGGTTTTGTGATGTTACGGGGGGATGGTCCTGGCTCTGTTAGAGGTTTTGTGAAGTTGTGGAGAATAGTCCTGGTTCTGTTAATTAAAGGTTTTGTTAAGTTGTGAGGGATGGACTTGATACAATGTTTGTAAAGTTATGGAGGATGGTTCTGGCTCTGTTAGAGGTTTTGTGAACTTGTAGGGGATGGTCCTGAGTCTGTTAAAGTTTTTGCAAAGTTGTGGATGGTGGTCATGGGTTCACAGATGTATACTAAGCTAACAACCACTATGGTCCTTATCAGCTTAACTATGCAACCCAACTGTGACCCACAATTTGATTTATATAGCTGGTGATTAACTGATTGCCTCTGCCCATCAGAAACATAGGAGCCAGACCGGGGCTTAATTTCCAATTACCTATCCATTGGTCCAAGTCGCACTTATAAAGGGATAGGGAGATACTCTGCTTCACATGGATGGGGAGCCCGATGCAGAGAAGGAGCAACACATCTGTCTCTCCAACATGTCCTATTTATGTTTCAAGCAAAACTTAGGCCATTTAATCTAGTATTCTGATGCTGTTTGTTTTGTAAATGTACAAATTTCTTCAAAAAAGAGTCCAAAGATGCCCTGTATGCCAGGCAAAGACCACCTCTCAGAAGTCTGTATGATACTTACTAAAGAGATATAGCTTTGAGGCGATCAGTGTAAAAATTGTGTTTACTCTCTGTATTCTTTTTGTAAGGGACTTTTGTGGACATTCCAGTTGCTGGATGCATCTGATCAGATACATACTGAAGGGAGCATTATACTCTATGATGGGTCTGATGAGGGCAGAGTACAGTGGTATGATGACCTCTCTGGACCTAGATGCCATGTTCTTGCTTATAAGCTGAGAAACATAGAAGGATTTTCTTACTACCATGGACACATGCCATTTGAAGGCTAGGTTCCCAGATCCCTGACTAGTGAATCAACTTTTAAGGGTGTTTTACTGATAACATTGTTACCCAGGGTGGTGAACTTCCCAAAAGGTACTATAATGTATTTCTTGATATTGAGTTTTAAGCCATGGCTTTGGCACCAAGGGTTTGTCTGTATTAGACTTTCTGATGGGAGTTCTCATCTTGGGGGGATTCAGTGACTGCTCCAAATTTGCAATCATTTTAAAACTTAGTCATCCAAATGCCTTTGACATTGGCTTTGACATCCAAGAAGTAGATGTGAAAGAAGACTGTGCCCATCACAGAGCCCTGGGGACTCCACTGGTGACTGGTCTCTTTGTGGAGGTGGCCTCACCGATTCTAACCTCTTGGATCCAATCAGTGAGCCAGCTAGCTATCCCATGTGTTATAAATGGGTTAATAGCTAGTCCTGTAAATTTTTGACAATACCCAAACAGGGTATTGTATCAATGCTTTAGCCAGATCCAGGTAGCCATTATGTACCATTTTCTCCTTATCCATTGTCTTAGTGACCTTTTCAAAGAAGTCTACCAGATTTAGTAAGCATGACCTTTCTTTGACAAAGCCAAACTGGGATGGATCCAGTGTCTGGAGGTCTCCTATGTCCTTGTTGATAATTTCAGTGATAATTCTTTCCATGTCTTTGCAAATAAGACTAGTCAGACTAATGGGTATGTAGTTTCCAGGATCTGTTAAAGGTCCTGCTATATGAAAGGGGATGACTGTTGCAGTCCTTCATTCACATGGTACAAAGCCTGTTTTAAGACTATAGTTAAATAATGACTCCAGGGGTCCTGATAAGTCCTGGATGACATTGTGATCTCTTCCAGTTTATCTAAGTATCACCTTAATGGAAACAATTATTTTGAAATATGTATACTTTTGAAGAAAACAAAATGTCAGCATAAAACTGCACCCATGTCACTACTGGGCTCAGAGTCTTCAGTGGTGGAGTTATCTGACCAGCATAGCTGGTCTAGGGAGCTGGGATTCCCATTTCAGTCAGGAACCCACCTGTGTAACGATGGGGTTGTTATGCTGCTTGAAACAGATAATGAATCTCATTAAACTGTAAAGAATCTATATTTGGTAGGCAGTTTGGCTGATTTGATCACTTTGCAGATAGTCTGTTGAATGTTGCAATATCTTATCAAGAACTGCTTCAGCTGCCTCATGAAGTGATATGTAAGCTGCACGTAATAGCTATGTTATTCTCATTTTAAATAATTGGGCTGAGAGAAAGGCAGAGGAAAGGGGTGAGGAATTTAATCGGATGATACTATCATGGAACCATAAAAGAGTAATTATAAATAGAGATTAAAAAAGGCTATCAGACTTCATAAATTTTCAGGAAAACACATCATAACTGCAGAGCATAAAAAGCTACCTAAGGTGTGGTACTATCAGTCATGGGTACATTCTTCTTCATCGTCAGATCATCGGTGAGTAGGACATAATAAAAAGAAAAAGTAATCCATAGACTTGACTTGAGCACCTTAGTAATTAGTAGAGAGCTTATGTTGCTGTCCAGGGTTATCTGGGTTGCAGGGTGCTGATGGCAGCAATACTATACGTTCTTCAGTAGCTTCACTTTATTATTGTTGTTATTATTTATTAATATTATTATTTAAAAAAAACTTTATTCATGTACTGGATAGTGGTCAGAAGGGTAGGACAGTAATGGCAACGGGATAGATATGACTTGGATCCATCAAAAGATACTGCAGAGCCACATAAGATAGGGCACTCTCCAGCCAGAAAGCATTAGATAAAAGCAATTATCTTTCAGATCCAAATATCCATCAGCAAAAGTGTTTTCTCAACATCTAAGTAAATTGCAGTTATCAGCAAGACTGGGTTGTGACTCTGTGGTTGTATGATGAGTGGATGGTGTGGTATCATAGAGGTATTACAGACTAAACTTTCAGACCACAGACCAGTGCTACTTACATTTCGGAGGATTGAGGAAAGGTCACTAGGTTGTGACAGCTAAATGTGACCTATCATCACTTACCTTAGCTTAAGATCTGTTTCCATTTTTGATAAAGAAAGTAGAGGTTCATTGCAGTAGTCAGCAGGGTTATGGGATCCTTTGAAGAAGTCACAAAAGGCCACATAATGGGCTTGTTATTCAACTTTAACAAACAGAATAAGCAGCTGTAGAAGGCAATACTGGACGAGCTTTGCAAGCTGTTTTATGAGACAAAGAAGCAAAAGGAGGAGCGTCACAAAATGCTCGAGCAGGTGCCGCAAAGGTAATATGATCAGCAGTGACTAAATAAGTTGAAAATGTTTAGAAATGTTCTTCACTGGTACAGTGGCTTCATTTTATAGGGCAACTTATAAAGGCAGAAAGTTAATAGTTGCTAAGCAAGAACCTAGACTTTGTAGGTTTGGCTCACAGTAGGTATTGTATTCCCAACATGCTCTGTAAGAAGAGTGTGCCCAGTATTTTACTGATCTTTCTACATCTGGCTGTAGGATATGCAGCAAGTGTGGGATGGCTTTCTAAGCTGTCTCCATCTCTACAGCCATAACATGAGCTTAAGGGTGAGCTGCAAGGGTATGTAATGGCTTCCAAAATCAGAGCTGCAGTTATTACCCTCAGGGTAAAAAGATATCCTGGAGCTACATTTTATATACATATATATAATATTAGAAGCAGTATACAAGTTTCAGTAAGGCATGCACTGATGTTTTATTTTTTTAGAAATGTGTGGACAGTGCAAATTGGAACAATGGTGCCCCACTCCTGGAAATATTCCCTGCTGTTCTTTCTGTAAGCCAATAAACAACCTCAGTGTCCTTATAAATGTGGATTATAAAACATCTATGGTGATACTGGTAAGCAGCTAGACAATACCTTAAAAATGGAAGTGCTGTCTTATGGGTTTTTGTCCACCCGTCAGCTCAAGAAAACCTTCCCTTTTGGATTTGATAGTCAGCATAATGGTTAAGGTATTTACCTCACAGACAAACGGTACAAAGTTTGATCTCCCCAAAGGATATTGGCTAAGTATAAAATGGCCCACAAAGGAAGCTAGCCTAGTTCTTATGTATGAACCTTTTGAATAGTTTAGTTTACTGTGAAAGGGAGGTACTTTGGGAACATACAAATCTCAGTTCCACCAGAAATTTCAAGAAAGAAATTCATGTAATAAAATTGTAAGATCAATAAAATAGAAAGAGGATGCATTGCAAATCTTCCAAATATGGGTTTATCTCTATAAACAAATGCACACTAAGGAAGGTATAAACAATTTTGACTAAACATATCAAGTACTTACTACTAATACTACAATACAATATTACAACTATGACCAATACAACTAATGACAGTACTTTAGTCTAAACAAGATGGAAGATTATTACCTATCCTAATGAAAATGTGACCTTTGATTAAACAAGCATTAGCAGGTTACTCCATACATCAGGAATAAGCAACTATAAATGACAGAACTGTGCAAAGGGCAGAGCACAGTCATCATCTTTTGCAAAGTGTGTGTGTGGGGGTTATAGGAGGGCAAGCTTGACACAAAAGAGGTCTGTGTGAGTCTGAAGGATGAGGTCAGAAAAGCTACGCACTGTCAGGGCCAGTTTCTGCAGATGTAAAGAAGTCACTTTTAAATAATATTTTCTTTGTGTGTGTGTGTGTGTGTGTGTGTGTGTGTGTGTGTGTGTGTGTGTGTGTGTGTGTGTGCGTGTGTGCGTGCGTGCGTGCGTGCGTGCGTGTGTGTGTGTGTGTGTGGTATCATGGTCAATGTGAGGTATACTGTATATGGATCTGCAGGAACACAGCCACAGCATTTGTGCTAGCACTACATCCTGGCAACCGGAACAAGTGTGAGCCATGCATTGTAGAGGATCCAGTTCATCTTCATCACCCCAAAGATGTAAAGTACCTCTTCCAGGGGTTGCACTGCTAGTTCTGTGACATAGCTAGAAGCCAGGATGTTACCTGACTGTGAACGATGTCTGCCGAATGAGCTATCACAATGACTACATACACAACCATAGCCACATGGCTAACCATGTCTGACTGATGACAAATCCACCACTGATGTAGCAGTGTAAGTAGTACCACTGCAGGAGAAGGATCTACCACACCCATGATCACATCAGCTCACATCGGATGGTGTACCAGCTGTTCAGCTTTGTGGATGCTGCCCCTTCACCAGCAGATGCTCTATAACAGACACTGCATGGTCCGGTGTGTCATTCATCCTATCCAAGGACTATCATACATGGTTCATACAGTCTCATACATCAGAACACATGACATGTAGTATTCTTTCACTTCTGAGGCCCTGGTGAAACTTGTCTGCATCTCCAGGATGGCCATGCATATACATTGGGTGATAGATACTGACACACCAACATCAGGGGAAGGGCAGTAAGCATACCTTCTTTGAGCACCTCTAGCAATACCCCCTGTGTGGTACTTCACCATCACAAAGGCTAGTAAGAGATTCTGGGTTAACCATACTACCCTGATCAACCATGTTTTCATCAACCTGTCTACTTTCAGACGGCTCTGTGTCATTGGTATGTGTAGGCATGATGACTGTGTCCAGATTGTGGTTAGAGGATGTGGGAGCACCCTCCATGTCAGACATACTCTCTGCAACCCCAGAATGTTCCTGTTCCACATTACCATCCTCAACAGAAACTACCAATCTTCTAAGATGAGATGACAGGAGGTACACAGTGCTGGTGCCAGCTGCACCTGTGAGTACACCAAGAAAACAAAAAATAAAGAAATACAAAGATGATAATAATATAATGCCTACACATGAATAAATCAACCACACAAGCAAATGCAAATAATCTTAGAGGGTAATATATATGAATAATGACAAAAAATGTATACCCATGCTATGTGCAGGTGGGTCATTGTACCTCAATGTTAGCTGTCCCTAGACACACGAATCTTAGTTGATAGCGGTATTATAAGCATACGACTTAAGATAACTTAATAGAAGCCATAAGTTAAATAATTTATATATTTAAATGACATACCTGGAGCATCACTAGTAGAAATCCACTGATTGTCCACCACCATTGCCCAGCATCCATTCTGAGCTGCCTGGATCCCCTAAAATGAACAGGAACTCCTCCATCTCATTGAGTGATGGTTCAATAAAAGGCCCACCCCATGTAGTTTTTTGCTCTCGTGCCACAGCCTTTGCTCTTTCAGTAGCCTTTTAATCATATCAGTGGCCCTACGACTGACATTCATGAAGTAACAGCCATGGTCACCCAAAGCATTCACATCATCCAGCCACCTGTCACTTAGCATGGCCATGGAAGGGTTTGTCAGTTGAATGTGGATCGAGAATCTATGCCTCAGGGAGAAGGAGGGCATGAACTATGACCTCATTCTTAGCATTTGAGAATAGAGGCTTCTATAAGCCCGAAACCTTCTTTTTGTTTGATTTGGGAGCCAAATCCCTGTTGTGATAGAAAAAAAATGTATATCAGATCAAACAACTCACTGGGGGGCAGAATACAGGCTAATCTGCTTCGGGGGAGCAGCTATTCATTATGGAGACATTGTTTATAATTGTAAATACAACTTAAAAAAAACAAAAAAATTAAATAATAAAATGCCATCAAGACCACCGATCCAAGAAGTAAGCGAATTTAATGAAACACTTAGCGCCTCGGCTTACACAGCCTTCCAAGAGTAAAAGCACTACAAAATACTGTTTGCTTATATACAGCATATTGCACAAAACAATTAATCAATTAAGCATACAATTCGAATCACATACTTCAGTTACATTCTTTGTTGAGTCCCTGAGGCTCCAAAGTACCATACTTTAAAATCAGCAGAGTTTCTTTTTTTAAGAGTTTGTTTTTTAAAGACACACATTCACCTATGCCAATTTGTAATTTTTCCAAGACACAACCCCTATGAGAATCAGGATTAGAGTTGTGTGCTGTCAGTAAATGACTCCCAAGGGGACTCTCTATTTTTTTATTTTTTATGTCCCTAATATGTTCCTGCAACCAGACCCTAAAACTCCTATAGGTTTCCCCTATGTAAAACTTCTTACATCCACATCTCAGCACATACACTAACCCCTCCATGTTACAACTGTATTCATGCCTAGCTGTAAACTTGATGCCATTAATATAGGGAAAAAAGCTTACTACATATTGACAGATGGAACAACCATCACATGGAATAGTACCTTTATTTATGCTTAAGCTCTGACTGACATTAACATCTGGTAAACAAAACTGGTTATGTACCAGAATGTCAGACACATTCCTAGGCTTTTATATGCAATACTCACAAAACCAAGTAGCATAGAGTAAAAAAATGTTATCCCTTAGGAGCATAGGCCACAAGCTACATGTTTTTTTAACTATTTCCTCAGTTATAACATTATAAGTTGTCACTAAGAAAACTTTCTTCTGCTCTCCATTGTTCACATCTGTATTGGTGGGCTGATTTCCACCAATACAAACATTATATTTTCCACTAGCACAGACATAATGAGAATCTCCCTGAGAGTTAACAGAATACCTCATGTCTACAATATTTTGTTTAGCTTCCCTGACCAGCTGGACATCATAACCTCTTCTAATAAACATTTTTTCTGCTTCAGCTATCTCTAAATCAAAGCTCATATCAAGGCTACATAGCCTATGAATTCATAAGAATTCATTATAGGGCAGTACCTTGACCAACTTGTAAGTCATTAACAAACCCAAGGGCCTCTGTCTGGCTTCCTTGACATAAAAAAATATGATCATCAATAAATATAAAATATAAAATAACCTTAGAGCTGAAAAAAATCATGTCTATAAATAAAATAATCTTCAAGTTTAGCCATGACTAAATTAGCATACATGGGAGCGAAAGCTGCCCCCATGGCAGTGCCCTGCAACTGCTGGAAAATGTCTCCACTGAACATGCAAAAATGTTTTTTAAACAAATCATAACTAAATCTATCAGAAAATGAGACATAGGAGAGTCCTCCAAAAAATGGAACAAGGCCTCTGTCCCTATTTCATGCTTAATATTAGTATATAGACTTTTGACATCCAGAGCGAAAACATGTCCATATTCCAAACTTTACCCTTTATTTTGTTCAAAAAGTCCTGGCTGTCCCTGATATAGGAGGCTGTGCTCATATTTCTTAAGATGTTCATGTAACAACACACCTATATTCTTCAAAAAAATACCTCTGTGCAGACACTATAGGTCGGCCACTAAGGTTAGTTAAACCTTTGTGTGCTTTAGGTAAGCAGTAAAAAACTGCCATAGAGCAGTTTTCCACTCCAAACTTCTTTTCCACATCCTTAGAGGTGAAATACCCCAGCCTTAGGCCTTTGTCTAACAAAAGCTGGTATTGCTTAATAGCTTCAAAGTAATCAGAAACATCACGTTTTCTATAAATTTCCACATTATTCAAATGTTTATAACACATCTCTAAGTATTGTGTGAAATGCATGATTACTATCTGGTTGCCCTTGTCAGATGGTTTAACCACCCATCTTCTATCATTACCAGATTCCAATAGGGCTTGCCATTGCTGCTTAGTTAAATTAAAACATATGCTAGACTTATTCTCTACAAAGAAATAAGTACATTTTTACAACCTCAAAATTAAGAGTAGCAAAAAATCCTTGCAAGGTATTATTTAGAAAAAGTGGAATAAAAGAGCTTTTAACAGAGACAGCATCAGTATTCAGTTGGCAATAGGTATTAAAATCATCCTCAAACAAATCTTATGAGATGACAAGCATGAATAAAAAGAATCCTCATCACTGCTTTCATAACAGTCATTAAACACAACCCCTCCCTCTTGTTTAAAGTAGTACATTAAATGCAGTTTTCTGCTAAAAGAAAAGATTTCACTTTTAAGTACATGTAATCCCGGTAAAGCAGTTGGTATAAATTTGAACCAGGACATAATACAGACATAACCACATCAGAAATTTCATGTTTGGACAAATTTAACACATGTAAATTATCCCAAACTACATTAGTACCAAAGTTTTTTCTTACTGTACTGTCCCTTCTTGTTAAAGTCTGTTCTAACAGAACTGGAACTCCGAAAACAGTTCTGCATGTCTTTCACATTTTGTGCTTTAGGCAAGGCTGGAAACTGTTCCACACCCCCTGAGCTGCAGCACTCAAATCTCCCTCTTCAAAAGCAGCAAAGTTCTTGGATCGGTGGTCTTGGTGGTATTTTATTATTGTTTGTAATTGTACCAAACAGATCTGAAAATATCAATGGAAGCCCTGTAATATCCCATATGCAGCCCCCCCCCCCCCCACACACACACACACACACACACACACAAAAGGATAAAACTAACGAGTATAGAACTGAACAAACTGAGTTCATGTAGACCGAAGAATATTTATATACAACTACTAGGCAGGTAGAACAGCGTAAGCAAAGATCAGATACTTAATACAAGTCAGACATGTCTGACAATCCTAAGGATGTTGCCCAAAGCCCATGAAATACAAGTAAGGGATAACTACAGTAACAAGTGTTTTATTTTTTTCATTTCAAAAACACAGTTTTGCAAGGTTAGACAGCAGTCATTGCAGATAAAAGGATTCAAAATATAACTTTGAAGAAGTACTTGTAAAGAGGATCCCATATCTTGAAAGATTTCATTCAATTCTCCAAAAAGGATTGCAAATCCAACAGTTATTTTATCAGCAAGTTTTGTTTGTCAGCACTTTGGAAATGAAGTAGTCATCCGTAGCACAATGGAAGTTTCAAAGCTCGAGGCTCTGCTTATATCATGCAGAATAACCCCCCCCCCATCCACTGTGCACATTGAATATGTTAATTAGGTCTCAGCTAATTATCATTTCTAAATAACTCCATCTGCTGGATGTGCTGGGCAGATAAACACAGTGCTAGTAGCTACACAATGATGTGCACACGTGAGCAGTACAAGATCACGTGTTAAGACCTTTAGATAGATAATGCCTTGAAAGCATGACTCATTAGTATTTCTGCACATTCAACTACTTGTTTAGCACCCATGCTTATGAGAAGTACACTTACAGAGGGTATGTCAGAGGGAAAAGCCTTACTGAAAAGGTTTAGGTTATATTTTCTGAGTTAGGAGAGAACCTTGATACACACTTTGGTTAATGGTTTGTAAGAAGATTTGGTGTCTGTTAAGACAAATTGGATGTAACTCATAGCATATGTATAACCTAGAAAAGAAATCGCACTCAAGGAAAAATGTAAAACATTCATGGCGCAAAGGCAATACAATGAAGGAGTGATGCACACAAACTGAAATCAGTGACTCTTCTCTTACAGACACTTGTTTGCAACCTCCCATGCTTTGCCATCCTTACTCCTGCAAGGATCATAATCACACAACCATACTGTGACAGGACAAATGGCAATTGCATGCTAACATGGGTATACTTCAGAGTAAATGTAAATATGAGCAGTATAGTGCTAACCACACGTGCTTGACCTTTTCTTATTTTGTTTGTAAATATTTAGATGGTAAAAACACATTCATGATATCAGTCTTTCGTTGTAATGTTATAGGTGCAGTGTTCAGATCTTATGAAGGTGCCATCTCTTTGAAAGTAGATATCCTTACTGTAAACATTTTACTTGTATAAGCCCACAAAGTTGAGAAATCATCACACTGGATTATGAATGCATTTCTTTGGCTTCATCCATTGTGCGACGTTTGGCATTTTATGTAAGTGCTTGTCAGTGATGCCCTTCGTTGAATAACAGCTCACTTCCTATAGCAAAAACTCAAAATTTAATTTCATATGTGCCACAATTTAGCCATCAGTGGCACAAATGAGATGGGTGATGATGTGCCTTACTCAGCAATTTGGACTTTGTTGAATACACAAAATGCACCTATATGTAACCTCTTCAGTGGCTCTACATGTTAATGAAGTATGTTCTGATGGTATAAGTAGTGGAGGATTTGAATCCGCATTAGGGACAGTTTACTTTTATGTGGTATAATACAAGTGTGATCCTTGTTTATCTTCAAGCTGAACTAGAAATATAATTTATATTGTTAATGTTGCAACCCGATTGTGTACTATGGTGTCTAAACATGATAATGTGATCTTTGATACCTGCATTGCTCATGTCAGTGATTGCAGTAAAAGCACATACATGAGTGTGCGCACACTGAGAAATAAATAGCACATGAACAGTAGTATAAGGTAATAACATTAGCAATATATTAATGAATTAGGGAAATATGGAGAGTACAGATTTAAAACATGTTACAGCATTGGTTCAGTGTTATGTATTTGTGATGATCCCAAGTATACATTGTCCTGCAACATGCTGTGGAGAACATCACATCCTTTAAACTCTGTATGGCCCTTTCATAAATATTTGTTACCTTACAAATACATAATGCTGTCCTTGAAAACAGCAGTTCATCACAGACAAGGTTAACAATTGTATTGTGACTTTATTATTCGTGTGACAGTTGGCGTGGGGCATTGTCACTATTCAGGAATGGCCACAGAGAACTGGCACTTCATGTCCTCTGGAAAAAAATCAGAAAATAATTATGCATGTGCTAAGACTTTGCTGTCATTCACACAAATAAGCTTGGCTTCAGCATGCATCAGTTAGCAATGAAGATACTACAGAAAGAATTCTATGGCAAAATTTCCACAGAAAACATATTTGCCTAAAATCATTACTCCAATAAAGTTACACCATATACTACAACTGTGTGTGTGTATATATATATATATATATATATATATATATATATATATATATATACTCATTCAGAGCATTCCTGTGCCTGGCTTGGACACCTGTAACTACAAGACCTTGGTTAACATGTAAAACCATCTGAGGGTGTACAAAGCTGATAGGAGTATTTTTTCACACTTGCTCTAACTATCTCAGTGCTATTTAACAGTTCTGTGCTGCATTTATTGATTTTCTTGAATTTATCATTGTTTTTCAACCCAGACTTTGTTAAAGAAACTTTACTGCAGACCTCTCAACTACCAAATGAGTGAATGAAGGACAAAAGACGATAAAATCAGGGACAATCAGGGACACCTAATTAGCATAAACATGTATATTCAAATTTGCATATTGCTACTACAAATAATTACATCAAAACAGGGACAAAATCAGGGAGGGGTATATTTTTAATGTTGATCTTATAAACTTAGAAGGTTGCTAGAATAACAGGTTTTGTAGTACTATGCATTTATTTTTTGAAGGATAAAAAATTTGACAGTCAACTAGCTCTCTTTATTTAGTGACTGTAAAGCTTAATGATTTGCCAGAAATCCACATATTTTATGAAGAACACTAACTAACTATGAGAAAAGAAGCTGAACATTTCGCAAAAGACTTGGTAGTTAGATATATGCTGTAAATTGTTTAATTTACTTATACACAAATATCCCTTTTCAATGGTAAATAGAGAGCACTGCCTGATTAAATAACTTTCTGAGAGTCACAGTAAGAAAATTAAGGTGGAAGGAATCAAAATAACACTTTGACAAAAAACAAAATAAATAAATAGCATAGCTTAGTCTTCTTGGACTTTTTCTCTCCTGTGCAATAAGAATAATTAAAAATGAAAACATAAAGCAAAATCAGGGATATTTGCTTCGAGAAGCTGAACTATACAGTCTGAGAAGAAGGAAGGTTGTTCTGTTAAAAAAGAAACACTTTCTTACCTATTGTCTGCAACATACTAGGAAGATTAAAAAAAAGAATAATCCATTCTGCCTCCATCTGCTCTGAATTTCCTTCCAAACACAACAACCTCAGATGTCTCATGATCCTACTTGCACTCTACTACTGTTTCCATTCAGCAGACCCAATCCAGTGATCAGTAATGGCTGGTCCCTCCAGCACCACATCCACCATGGCAACACTATTCCACTGCTCAGTCCTTCAATAGGCTACTGCTTTTGCACTCCAGTTTTGAAAACTTAAGCAGGTCAGCTGCTGCTATGCTACAAATGGCAAACAGCTAATCCCTCTTCCCAGCGAAGGAAGTGGACGTAATAGAAGACAGCAGTCATCTCTTGTCTGCTGCTGCATATTTAGGCGGCAAGAGAAATGAAAGGAGGAGGAGGAGGCTAGCCTGTATCATGCAAATCAGTGATAGTCAAATGACACTCCTATTGGCTGAGATGTCTGTAGTCAGAACAGAGGTTGCTTTCCTGCAAATATCAGTTCTACAATCACCCAAATCAGCCATTCTGGGTTACTGTTGTATTTACCTCTGAAAACTGGTGGTCCTGAGTAATTATGGACACTTGGGAGGTAAGCTGTACTGCTCTTAGGTTGTTTTAACAGTATTCTGATATTTCCTAACTTCCTGTGATACTACAAAAGTTGTTCTGGGTTTGCCAAAGTTCTCGTGAGTTTGCCAAAATATTCTTAAGTTTTGCAAAGTTTTTCTGTGTTTGTAGAAGTTTGTGAACTTATTTCAAAGGATTCCTGATATTGCAGGAGATCTGCCTTGTGTTGTAAAGCATTTGTTACTGAACTTGAGCTCAAAACCATTCTGTTTTACATTAAGAGGTTTTTCTTGCACTCTGGTGGAAGCAGAGGGCTGATTCAACCCATCTGAGTTGGGGACTGTGGTGGAAGGCTTATTGTGTGTTTATCAGATTGGCCTGAGGACTTAACTGTATAAAAGTCTTTCATCTTGCTGGTATAAAAGCCTTGTGCTCGCACATCATGCAAATGCAGTTACCCATACTTTGTATATAAGCAAGCCTCTCCAGTTTAAAATCTTGTATAGGAAATGTTATCTATAGTCTCCCTCTGTTCGTAGCTGCTCTAAGAGCTGTCAGATTGCACAGAGGGCTGCACTACTTCAGGTCATCTTATAGTATGCCACTAAACACTCTCACTTAGACCTTTAAATGACTACCCCCTACTTCTTCCCATCTACTAAAGATTTGGTATAATGGATACATGCTTCCATGTCATCTCTTTTTCTGGCCTGGTGGATATGGGCATCCTGAGGTGGTGTAGTAACTGCCTTGTTTTCACTGACAACCATTTAATTTTTGAACAGACAAATACAATGTGTAAGAGATGTAGATGCAAAATGTAATTGGAGGCAAAGCTCTCACACACATACATGAAAAATGCAAACCAGGTTGTCAGCATTACACCCAAAACCTTCACTACCAACACTAAGGAACAACCACCTTGGCCCACATATGTGGAGGTACTCATATGTAATCTACCCAAACCTCCAAGACCTCCTAAAAGCATCTCTCAGTGGCCTGACAAACACACTCAAAAAAGACAGCACCTCAAAGGACAGATAACTCTGAAAATAATAGTAACCCAGATTCCAAGTTCATAAGGCAGCACACCAGACAGCCAAACACTCTAGTTATTGGAGATTCCATTGTAAGACATACTGTTGTCCTCCTTACAAGGCTAAGCAAAGAGAAGATTATGGTGGGTTGTCTGTCTGAAGTCAGGAGCCACCAGATCATGCATGCACTTAAGTCTTTAAACCACAGGTACCAGTATGATGTGGTCATAGTCCATGTAGGCATAAATGACCTAATACATACCTCACTGGACTATATGAAGGCAGACATGATGGAGCTCTCTGAATATGTGTCCGAGGTGGGTAAGAATATAGCCTCAAGTAGCATCTTACCTTCACAAATGGTGATGTCACAGTACCAGCAAACAAATTATTGACTTGAATGATTAGCTTAGTTTTTTTTTTGTGCCACAACAAGAGGATCCAGTATCTGCCTGGGGAGATGTGATCAACAAACCACAATACTTTGCCAAAATGGTTTGAACTTGTCACCACTTGGCTTCCAGATATGGCAAAAACTTTATCAATCTCCACAGCGCCTTTTTTAGGCCGTGCCAGGTTGTTAAACCATCCAACATAACAAAAATCACTCACAACTACCTAAAGGTACTGCTGCTCAACCCTAGGAGTTAAAGAAAATGCACTCGCTGGAAGCACTCCTCACTCTGGAAAATGCAAACATATGTGCAGTCATGGAAACATGGCTCAGAACCATTGAAAGCACCCCAGCTATCAAAGGTCACAATGCCTTTCATACATTTCATGTCCCCTCAGCTCAGGATAAAACAAAGGGAGGAGGTATCTTAGTGTTTATAAAGAACAAGTATATTGCTAGACGGGTCTAACAATATGACTTGCTTGAGCTGTTCCATGCTCAACTATCCATAGGTGTGACCCCCTATCATATCCTTGCTGGATACAGATCCCCTAACATGAGTCTGGAAAACCACACCTCCTACCTAAACCTACTGGAATCGCTTAACATTCAGCCTAACACCATACCCCTCCATAAACTGGGAGAATTATACAACCCATAATTCACTTGCTCAGAGTTATTTGGACTTTGTCAGGGCAAACACCCAGGAGTAAATAGTTAGCTCCCCAGCTAGAGGCATAAATATCCTAGACCTAGCATTCATAAACATGAGGGGATGCTGCTCCCTCCCATGCATTAACTCCTCCCTAGTAAGATCCGACTACAAAATGATCTGCTTTAGTATTAAAACTAACCTAGATGCCTCATCAAACTCCAAACCTGTTAAGAACTTTACTAAGGCCAATTATCCCAAACTAAGTGACAGCTTATTGAACTTCCGAGCCCCTCTGAACCCAGATGACACTGAGGCCTACTCTGAGCTGTACACAAAAGCACTGTACAACCATCATACATAGCTGCGTAGAGGAGGCAGTACCTGTCCAAGTCAAACCTGTGATTACTGGCAAAAATAAACCACCCTGGTGGACCCTTAATATAAATAGGTTATTCAACAAAGAGAAAAAAATCCTCTACAAAGCCAAGAAGAAAAAGACAAAAAGACACTCACCAATCTAAACAAACAAATCAAAGAGGTGCTCAAATCTTTCAGAGCAAACTATAAAGTAAAGATAGCCTCCTAAGGGAAAGATAACCATAAGGCTTTTTTTAATTATGTTCATAACCTCAGGGGAAATGCTCAGCAATGTGCCAAGTTAATCATGAATGGCAACAGTTACACCCAGCCTGAAACTATAGCAAACCTGCTGGCTGACAATTTCAGTTCAAACTTCTACCCCATCACCTCCTACCACATCCAAAGAAATACCCGCAACCATCCCCCTACCAGTCATTATGAGGGAACAGGTCATTAAAGCCAAAAACACAACCTCCATGGGTACCAACAACATTCCAATATTCTTCTTAAATAGCTTAAAACAGAATCTATCAGGGCAACTAAAGACCTTCTTTAACCACAGCCTCCAGACGGGCTTTGTCCCAGAGGAAAGGGGGACTGCAAAAGACATCCCTATGCACAAGGGGGCCCATCAAGTGACCTAGGGAACTACAGTCCTATAAGCTTGACCATTCTTATTTGTAAGGCCATAGAGAGAATTATCATTGACCTAATCATATGAAATCTCCAAACACTGGACCAGGACCCAATTTGGCTTTGTCAAAGGGAGGGTCTTGCCTGCTCAATCTGATGGACTTCTTTGAGAATGCCACCAGGGCCATGGATGAGAGTAAAATGGTACACACCACCTATTTAGAACTGGCCAAAGCCTTTTACACAATCCCCCACTCAGGGATCAGAGATAAACTTACTGAGTTAGGCATAAACCCCTATATCATCAGATGGATAGCAAACTGGTTCACTGACAGGACACATGTCCAGATAGGTGTATCCACTTCTGATAAGAAACCTATTACTAACGATGCCCTACAGGGCTCGGTGTTGGGACCCCTCCTGTTTGGTATATACTTCTCTGAAGTGAAGGTCAGTGGTGGGGGCCTCTGGCTAACCAAGTTCACAGACGACTGTAAGCTGGGAGCAATCATTGAATCCCCAAAGGATGTTGACTTCCTACAAACAGGCCTAAAAATGAGAAATGACTGATGCCAAAACCATAGTGTGAGACTAAATACTAAAAATGCATAGTCACACCTTTCAGTAAATTAGATAACCCTTCAAATTATAATATTGATAGCACACCCCAAAAAGTAGACCCAGTGCTAGGGGACCTCAAAACACAGATAGTTTGTAACCTAAACTTTGACCACCAAGTAGCTACTGTAGTGAGGAAATCCTTCTCTGTGGCTCAGTTTGTAGATTAGTATGTATGTATACCATTAAGAAGCTTTCCATGGGCTTGCACATGTGTATAAATAACACAGCAAGTGGATCTTCACTATGGTGAAGCAGAGTATCAGTAAAACTACCAAGACAGGAGAACCGACGCTGTAAAATCCAACAATTTTTATTACAAAGATTTTAGATCTGTAGATCCTTCCTCAGTGCTTAAATCATCTTCCTTAAAACATTCATTTAAATAATACTGCAGCCAATTAAATAATTAAGAACTACCAATCAGAAACGTGTATAAATACTGAGCATGTGTGAAATGGACTGCCATTTTGTAGACAGCTGTTGAGATGTAAGCATGCATGTATGTAATGGTCTGTCAATCAGTCTGTTTATATTTTATATTACTGCTATTGATCCTGATGTGTTTCTATATAAAAAAGCATATAAACAAATTACCCAGCCTGTTACTCTTGAATCATAACATAGGACAAGTGACATGGTGTCGGAATGGGATCCAGAATCAAGACCAAGAGGCATTCAGTTAAAGTTGGAGGAATGTAGATGAATGGATCATCCCTACTGCACGTACAACTCGCATAACAGGTCAGAAACAAATTCCAGGTACTAAAACTTGCTTAAATGACTTCTTACTCAAAGAATATAAAAAGAAGCACTCAGAATGCTGAAAACGAATTTCTAGTTAAACAAATGTCCAAAACTGTGACATATTGATAAAAAACATTCAAAATAGTTAAGAAAATGTTGGAAACAATGTCTGAATTATATAAAATGTATAAAATAAGGAAAACAACCGCATTTTTTCACTATGTGCTACTTTTTCACATTAATTAAAGCTATTCAAGATATCCAAAGTATACAATATGTACATAAGTTTGTGCAGTATTACAGTACAGTTGTTTTACAAAATACAGCCACTTCAAAGCATATTTTGTGAAGTACAGTATTTTGAAGAGTTTATTGCGCATTTGAATGTTATTACAAGTACCTGGTGTGTGTGTGCATGTTTATACATAATTACAAGGGCCATATTTGTAGTGTGTTTAAACATACTTTGTTGGTATGGCAGAAGGCTTTCGTAGACCAGCCCCACTTGTAGTTGATAATAATATTGCAGAGAATTGGAGAGTGTTTGAGCAAGAGTATGATATTTTCATACAAGCTGCATTTTTTGACAAAGATGCACGTACAAAGGCATTTATTCTCCTTAATTTAGCTGGTTCAGAAGCCACAGAAAGAGAGCATTAATTTGTGTGTGTTACTGCTGTGTTTGCCGTGGAGGGAGAAAACCACCATGTAGTGGTACCTGGTGAATCAAAGGAAGACCCTGAGTGCTTAAAACATAAATTTAGAGAAATGTGTAACCCCCAAACAAATATTAAAATAGAAAGGCACATGTTTTACACAAGGGATTAAAAGCTTGGGGAATCCTTTGCAGCATATATAACTGATTTGAGAAACAAAGCTAAAACGTGTATATTTGGTGATTTAAGTTGATAAAAGACAGACTTGTGTGTGCTATTAAAAATTATGCTTTGAGAAAGATTGTGCTTGTGACAGTGATTTAACTTTGAATAAGACCATTGAGATTTGTCAAATACATGAGCTCACAGAAAAGCACACAAATATGCTTACAAATGAAAAATGTATGCTTTCAGTATCTTCTAGTGCTTATGTTGACTGTATGTAGCATGTGGTTAAAAGAAACAGGCCCAAGCACATGGCAGCAACTGTGAGTCCTGTAACAGTCCCTGGGAAAACTTGTAGCTTTCTAGCAAATTCCAGAGTATGCACAGTCTTGGTGAAGCACAAAGGTGAGTTAGCAAACTCAAAGCATGTGCCCTCACCTAGCCTCATAGTCACCCGTTGTAATTGAGGTGGCAATCATGTGTCTAAAACAGAAAAGTGATTAGCTTTTGGTCAGCAATGCCACAGATGTAAAAAGTGGAATCATTTCCAAATACTTTGTAAATCAAAAGAGGCTCATTCTTTTATTAAAAGAGAACATTCAAGGAGACATTTTGATCAATTAGAAAGTTGTAACCCTATTTTTATGTGGGTGGTGTGTCTGTGCTTAATGAAACAGTCAATGCGGTAGATTTATTGGCAAAGAATGAAGTATTTTTTACTGTTCAGATAAATGGAAGACTCATAGAGCTCAAAGTTGACACAGACTCAAAGTGCAATGTTATGTTAGCAGAAACTTTTGCTAGAGTATGTGCTGATGAGAAGCTTGATTTGGTGAAGTGTGTGAAGGTTGCTGCTTATGGTGGTGAAGAAATTCAGACTGAAGGTTCAGTAGTGCTTTCTTGTTACTCTGCTGAGAACAGCTACGACTTGCAATTTTACATAGTCAAAAGGCACGCACAGTCATTATTAGGCCTCAGAGACAGTTTGAAAATGGGACTGCTTTCATTTAATAAGGAAGTCCATCATGTTAGCTTAAAAGACCACTACTCTAATTTTGCCCAGTCTATTTTCTCTGCCTATGATGATCTTTTCAAAGACAAACTAGGCAAACTCCCAGTTGTGTACTCCATGAAGTTAGACCCTGAAGTCAGCCCGGTTGTCAAAACCAGCCCAGAAAGTTCCAGTAGCTATGCAGAACAGAGTCAATGCCGAGCTAGATAAAATAGTGCGGCAAGGTGTGATTTGTCCAGTTGATGAGTCAACTGAATGGGTATCTTCCATGGTGGTAACTCATAAGAAAAGCTCAGATGATATCAGAATATGTATTGATCCAAGAGATTTGAACAAAGCACTGAAAAGGCCTCATCATCCAATGTGTAGATTCAAAGTCACTGCTCTTATGCCAAATACCATTGTTTTTTCTGTTTCAGATGCAAAGAGTTCATTTTGGCAAATGTTGCTTGACAAAAAAATCTTCATTGCTAACCACTTTCAGTACTCCTTTTGTCAGGTACAGATTTTTGATAATGCCATTTGGGATTTATTCTGCCAGTGAAGTATTCCAGCATGCCATGGAACACATTTTTTTCTGGTTATCCATGTACTGTTATAGTAGATAATATTCTAGTAGGAGCTAATGGTGAAGTCAAGCATGACAGAAATCTCAAGAAAGTTTTGGAAAGAGTACGGGAAGTGAATGTTAAGCTGAATCCTTAGAAGTGCAAGTTCAAGCTACGAGAAGTTATTTATGTTGGTCATTTGTTTACCAATTCAAGCAAACAGTAATTCTTGGGATGCCAGCTCCAGACAATGTTCAAGCTTTACAACATTTTCTTGGCATGGTTAATTATCTCAGCAAGGTCATTCCAGACTTGAGCCAACCTTCAGCACTGCTCAGAGAGTTGACCACAAAGATGTATCCTGGTTCTAGTTAGATCAACACCAAAGAGCATTTGATGTCCTGAAACAGAGAATTGCCACCCCACCAACCCTCAGATACTATGATGTTCACAAACCAGTTACTCTTTCTTGTGATGCTTCGAAATTTGGTCTGGGTGCAGTCATTCTTCAAGAGGGTAGACCAGTAGCCTATGCATCCAGAACTCTAACCCAAACCAAGATGCAGTATATGCAGACTGAGAAAGAGCTCTTGGCAATTACATTTGCATGTTCAAAGTTCCATGATTATATTTATGGCTGCCCATTTCAAATTGAAACTCACCACCAACCTCTAGTTACTATTTTGAGAAGGCCTATGCATACAGTTCCTGCCAGATTGCAACACATGATGATGAAATTGCAAAAGTGTAATTTCAATCTTGTCTACACAAAAGGCAAACTTCTTTATCTGCTGATACTTAATCCAGATCTACCAGAAATACCATTAAACAGCATGAAAATAAGAAACTTGATTTTGAAGTCATGGAAGTGAGAAATATTTATTCCACACGTCTTGATGAGCTTAGAAGACACACAGCCTCAGATCCAGTTCTTCAGAAGCTCAACTGCTTTATCAGTCAAGGATGGCCTTCAAAGCAATCTTGTTTTCCAGTAGAAGTGCAACCATATTTTCCTTACAGAGATAAGATTTTGTTTGACAATGGTATCATCATGAAAGGTGCAGAAGTGGTTGTTCCAAAATCCTTGCAACAAGAGTATTTTACCATCTTGCATCATGGTCTCCCAGGAACTGACTCTACCAAAAGAAGGGTGAGAGGACTAGTATTTTGGCCTTCTATGTCAAGGGATATTAAGAGACTATGTTCATCTTGTTCTGTATGCAATAGTACTAAGCCACATCAACAGAAAGAACCACTTCAGCTAAACCAGATTCCTAAACTACCTTGGTCGACAGTAGCTACAGACATTTTCAAATGGAATGGTCAACATTACTTGGTGTTAGTAGACTCTTATTCAAATTGGTTCGAGATTGACCTACTTAATCTAGCATCCAGTACTGTCATTACTATTTTAAAGCATCATTTTGCAGTCTATGGTAGTCCGTACAAAGTTATTTTTGACAATGGTACACAGTTTACAAGTCAGCAGTTCAAGAGATTTGCTGAAGAATGGGACTTTATTCATGTTACGAGTAGTACTGAGTACCCACAGTTAAATGGTTTGGCAGACAGTGAAGTTCAAAGTGCAAAACAACTATTAGAGAAGTCAAAACAAGACAATACCGATGTTTTTCTGAATCTCCTGTATCTAAGAAATGTTCCTCATGATAAACATCTTGGTTCACCTGCACAAAGGCTTTTGTTGAGACAAACCAGAACCACACTATCAATTAATAGCAATCTGTTTGTTCTCTGTGCTCAGAACAACAAAGCAGTGAGAGCTCAACTTATGAAAAGGCGTTTGTCCCAGAAGTCCTATAGTCCAGCAAACCACTCAATCCATTACGAGAAGGGGAGATAGTGAGGATGCAGACATCCAAAGGTTTTGATCAAATTGGAGTCATGAAAAGTGAATGTCCAGAGCCAAGATCATACATTGTGGAATCAGAAGGAGTAGAATTTAGGCAGAATTGAAAACATTTGGTACTGGTGTCCGAGCCTGTATTGCAGCATCTTGCCTGTGAAAAAGACTCTAGATCTCAGAGTGAGTCATCCAGTGTTCCAGTTCCAGAGGACATTCCAACAAATATCCCTGTTCCTGAGAAGATTCCCGAAACTCCTGAAACAGACTGTTCACCAATGACTGTCCATGTTGCTAAATCCAGTCCTAATTGCTATATCACTAGATCACGTCACATTTCCAGACCATGTTCCAGATACATTTTCCAGATACAAGGCAACCTGGACATAAACATTGTGTTTATTTCTTAGTGTCTGTGTAATTGCATGTCTTTTTCAGATGGTATTGTATTGTGGGCAATTTACTAAGGGGGCTGTAGATCAGTATGTATGTATACCTTGCTTTCCATGGGCTTGTACATGGGTATAAATACTGAGCATGCCATTTTTGTAGACAGCTGTTGAGATGTAAGCATGCATGTATGTAATGGTCTGTCAGTTAATTAGTTTGTTTATATTTTATGTTACTGCTATCAATCCTGATGTGTTTCTATATAATAAAGCATATAAATGAACTTCCCTACCTGTTCATCTTGAATCATAACATAGGACAAGTGACACAACTTAGAAGTAAAGGTGTGGCATCAAGTTCAAAGGAAGTCATAGTGTCATTGTACTCGATCCTCATAAGGCCCATAACTGAGTACAATCCTCCCTTCTGCAGGTACCTAACCAGGCACTTACACTAACTGGAGTACTCCCAGTGGTCTCTCACTAAATAAATACGAAGCATAAGACACATGTCTTATGCAGACCAGCTAAAGGCCCTATCCCTTTACTCCATCTCATATCATTTATTGAGAGGTAACTTATGCCTGACTTACAATGAATTGTCTGATCCAGCCCTGATGAAAATGTTACATATTCACAAGAAAAATTAAGCATTCCATGGACCTGAACCTTATTTGTGACTCTTACAGAACTTGCTGAAAATACAAATTCATATCCCAAAGGCTACCTCATCTATGGAATAAAATTTGCATCTTCATAAAACACTTTCTTCAAAAAGAATGTGGATGAATAGATGGAGAATCATAAATCAGCTTCCTGGGTCCTGCCCATATTACAGAGGCAGTCTGTAAAATGACACAGAGCTCCAACACCCAAAGACTCACTACACTGATGCAACTCCATCCCATATTAGAGGAATTAAGATATAATATTGTCATATCCTTTGTATTACTGGCTAGGCTTGTAAAGGCTCTTGTGCCATTCACCTATTAATTACCTATAAGCCTACTAACCTATGAACCAGATTGTAGACCTCAGCTTACAGCCTTTCAATGTCAGATCCCCTGTGGTGTCAACAGTTGTTACAGAGTGCTCAGAAGTGCATGTTCCTTTTTGTCTTGGGTTCAATTCCAAGGTAGTATCAATCACAGTTAGTAACATTTTATGTACCACCAACACATTATGTACTACTTAAACAAAATTTACATATGAACAACACAGAATAACAACATCATTTATATATTCATGTCATATTTGTTTGTGACAATGCTCACGTTATGAATACTATCAACTATCATAAAAGACATGCCCAGAAATGGCGATATATCATTTGAAATGTAACTGAGACATCAACATTAACCAGCATCTGCTGGGGTCAGTGTGGAGCATTTGTGTGTATATATATATATATATATATATATATATATATATATATATATATACTGATCAGCACACATGGCCAAATGTTGCTGCCATGTTTCTCACTTTAACTGGGCAATTAAAGACTTAATCGCTGGTTAGATCTGACCATAAACAAATCACTTTGGATATCCATATTCTGCCCCCACCCCCGGACAAGGAAACCGTCATGAAAAACTTTTCAAAAGCAAACTTCACGTTACTTAAGATGGAGGTGGAAAGTTTCAAAGCCCTCATGCTAAAGAATAATGCTGTCCAAGCTGAAAAATCCTTTACTAATGCATTCTACAGGCACCTACAAGAATGCATGGATCGTGCTATCCCAAGCAAAACCAAGACTCACTCCTCTAAGAACAGGAAACCAGTCTGGTGGACCCCTTCTATAAACAAGCTATACAATAGAAGGAGGAAACTAGTACAGAAAATAGTAAAATCCCAAGAAGGGAAGACATCCCTAATCAGTATCAGCAAGAAACTACGATCCCTCATAAAATCGTCCAAGGTGAGCTTTGAAAGAAAACTTGCCAAGGACTCCAAAGATAACCACAAGGCATTCTTTAGCTATGTCAAGAATCTAAGTGGCAATGCTCAGATCTGCTTGGAGTTAGTGCAGAATGGCACAAAATACACTGAACCAACCGATATTGCCAACATCCTGGCAGACAGGTTCAGTATAAACTTCACCTCCCTCTCACCCCCAAAGGGGCCCATAACCATACCAGAAGAATGTAGAGCCCCTGAAATCACAGACACTCAGGTTAAAATATCCCTCTCCAAAGCCAAAAACACAGCATCAGTGGGACCGGATGGTGTCCCAGGCTGCGTCCTACATGAGCTCAAAGACGAACTAACCCCTCACCTAAACACACTGTTCAAACTCAGCCTCTCCACAGGCTACATACCCATAGAGTGGTGCATGGCAACGGTTATTCCGCTCCACAAAGGTGGAGCCACAACAGACCCTGGGAACTATCGCCCTATAAGCCTGACTAGCTTGGTCTGCAAGGCTACGGAGCGCATCATCATGGAACTCATTAACAGAGACCCTACCCAGTTTGGCTTTGTTAAGGGCAGATCATGCCTCCTAAACCTGGTAGACTTCTTTGAGATAGTTACCAAGGCTATATATGAGGGAAAGGTGGTACACACAGCCTACCTAGACCTCGCAAAGGCCTTTGACAACATTCCCCATTCTGGTATTCTAAACCGGTTACAAGTGGCGTTCCCCAGGGCTCAGTCCTAGGACCCCTCCTATTCAGCATATACTTCTCAGAGGTACAGACAAGCACAGGAGGACTATGGCTGAACAAGTTTGCAGACAACTGCAAACTAGGGGCTATAATTGACTCACTGGCTGACACAGACATCCTCCAAAAGGGTCTCACTGAGATGGATACCTGGTGTCAAAATCCTGGCCTCAAGCTAAATTCCAAAAAGTGCATAGTTATTCCCTTTGGAAATAACAAAGTACCCACAAACTACCACATAGGTGGTAGTCCCCTAAATACAGAAAATGTAATAAAGGATCTGGGGACCCAAGTAGATAGCAATCTCTCCTTTGATAATCAGATTGCCAAAGTGGTTAGAAAATCCTTCTATGTGGCCCACCTAATCACAAAATGGTTTGCATCCAGATTAAAATAGGTCATTGTGCCCCTCTACTCATCACTCATCAGACCCATCATAGAGTACAATGCCCCATTTGGGATGTACCTTACAAGACACCTGCAACAGCTGGAAAGACCACAGAAGTACCTAACCAAGAGGATCACTGACCTCAAACAGATGCCCTATGCAGCTTGACTGAAGAAACTCCAGCTGTACTCAGTTGCATACCGCCTGCTCAGAGGTGATCTCTGCCTGGCATACAAGGCCATGTCCAACCCAGAATTGATGGACATGCTCCACCTAAATAAAATCTTATCCCCTTGAGCCACACGCTCTAGGAATCTAAACTTCACCACAACAATAAATAGGATGTGCTGGAGGGATTGATTCCTGTCTCAGAGACTTCCCATGCTTTGGAACAAGATTCCAATCTACATTAGGCAGAGCTCCTCACTAGCACTCTTCAAGAGAAACCTTGACAAGTGGATGGGAAACAGAAAGTTTACCCCGGGGATCACTTCAGTGGTTCTGCTGGACAGAGCCACAGGGAACTAATCTAAGGGGGTGGTCAAAGGCAACACATTCTGGCTAGGCTTATAAATGTCTTCGGGCAGATAGCCAATACCTACCTATGAACCCATGGACCTATTAATACACTCATTCACTTCTAGTTCATTTCTGTCCTTTTTGTCACACAAATGTGGTTGTCTAGCTAGTCTGTCATTTCTCAAATAAATATTCAAATTTGCCATATGCACTGTTAAAGTAAAGCTTAATCCCCTCAGTATTATATACATTATGCAAATAGTGTGACTATAGCAAAACAGGTTTATGCACTACAAGTAATAGAATGTCTTTGTGAGCTTAAATGAGTAAAATGTTGTTCTACGTTATTGATGGCAGATTAATAACTATTAAGTAATACAGACTAATTGTGGCTGCTTGGATTTGAACCCACATACCCCACAAACCACACTCATAAAAAAAAAAAAAAAAAAAAAAAAAAAGGACACCCGTCTACAAAAATATACCCCATACATAGCTCTCCACTTTGCGTATGTGTATATGTGTATGTATAACACACTTGATTTGGTGCAGTTGTTCACATATTATTAAGTTGTTGTCACACATCCTTTATAATATGACTAGCCAATTTTGCCACTGTCATGCTGGTGAATGTGAGATCTGATTTGAGCACCAATTCCCTGCCATTTTTCCAAAGATCTTTGAGAAGTCATGGCGGACAATGGTGAGGGCAGTACTCAATTTACAGCAGAGAGGTGGTGTGTGGAGGAATCCAAGATTTTTGTTGGACTCCTTGTTAAATGTTACAGACAAAGGCTTCTGTAGGGTGACTATACCAGGTCTCAGCACAAGGCTGAGGCTTGGTATAGCTTAACCAAAGCTGTCATCAATACAATTGTCATCCCACACTTGGGCAGACAATGCTATCACAATTATATTGACATAAAAAGTAAAAGCAGGATCCCCTTCAATGATGGGAGGAATGCTTTCAGACCCACAACATACCTCAGTTTTTTAAGTATAGTGTCCCGTAAGTAGGGAATACATTACCATGCCATGACAACACAAACAGGTGTTCATTAATTCTTTTTTTTCTGTTATTTGTCGATTCTGCAAAGATCGCAGGAATTAGGGAAGCAGATCAGGAGAGACCGAGATGCCTCAGAGAAGCACAGGTTAAGTATGGATTCAGGAATGCATGTTTGCCTTTTCATAAAAACAGTGATTTTAAAACTAGGTTATCACTTCTCTGGACATCAGTCCATAAAATGTTTGACAGGGTAATACATGAGTACTGAGCATATGCAAATTATGCATACATCTTTCTTCCCCATCACATCTCCAACATTTGCCATCTACCTGAGAAAAAAAAATTTCAAGTCTGCTTGCATGTAAAAACACATGTTAAGACACTTCCAAGCAAAAATCCTAAATCTTCCTGATTTTGTTGCAACTTGGTAGCCATACATATGTACTTCCATTGTTCCCTTGCAAATTGCTTATCTTGTCTCTCTTCCCAGTCTTTTCTAACCGCCTCTGACTGATTCCTAGTTATTGTGCAATATTTGATATACCCTACTAATTATCCCTTTTCTGTTCTAGATTCGAGACCATTTATTTCACTTGACATTCCCTTACTCATTTATCTTTGCCTATACTCTGATATTAACTCATGACAGCTGAATGATACCTCCAGGTGCTTTCTGCACTTAAATCCTACTGACACCTCTAGGCATCAAATATTGTAATGAAGTAATCCATTTAATGCAAAAAGTATAAAAAGCTGTGTTTTTACTTATGTGATTGCACTCTGTTAAAGGCTGTTTACAGCCGAGGTGCTAGAGAGAGATTTAATGTGTATTTTTAATAAAAAAGGAACTATTTTTTTCACTGGTAAGTTCTGTGTGGTATTCGTTCAACTGTGAGCTGTTTACGTTGTGGTCTGTCAAATATTGTTTGCTCATATTTGTATCCATAATTCCAAAACCATGTTACATGCAAAGTATTAAAAGATTTCAACTTAAAGTTTACAAAAATGGCAAACACAACTGTATTAATAGCTGATCTCTGTATAGCACAGGTAAAGAGATATTGTTGTTCATATAATATTAATTTATATTGTTATTATTGTCATGTTTTTCTAAATATTTCATCAGCCAGGTAGCACAGACATTACTACTTAGCCTCATATGAAAGCTCTCAGCTGGATGAACAAAATGCTGCCAACAGTATGTGTGTGACTTAAGTGGTTGCTGAGCTATTGTTAAGTTGTTTACAAAATATTACAAAGTTAATAGTTATTGTGTTTAGTATGACTTATAAAATCTGGTTTAAGACATAGAACCTAAAGAATATGGTAATTCCCAGATATGCTCAGAATTAGTCCAAAATGACAAAAAATACACCGAACTCACAGACATTGCCAACATCCTAGCTGACAGGTTCAGCGCAAACTTCTCCCCCCCTACCCATCAAAAGGGCAAATATCTATCCCAGCAGAGTGCTGCCCCCCCTGACATCTCAGATGCTCAGGTAAGAGCCGCCCTCTCCAAAGCAAAAAACACAGCATCAATGGGACCAGACGGTGTCCCGGGCTGTGTCCTACATGAACTCCAAGAAGAGCTAAATCCAAACATAAAACTACTGTTCAGTCTCAGCCTTACTACAGGATATGTGCCCAAAGAGTGGCGTACAGCAACAGTGGTCCCTCTCCATAAAGGTGGTGCCTCAACAGATCCTGGAAACTATCGCCTCATAAGCCTGACTAGCTTGGTCTGCAAAGCTATGGAAAGGATCATCATGGACCTCATAAATAAAGATATTGGGGACCTACAGACACTGGATCCTACCCAGTTTGGCTTTGTTAAGGGCAGATCCTACCTCTTAAACCTGGTTGATTTCTTTGAAACAGTCACCAAGGCCATTGACGAGGGGAAGGTGGTCCACACAGCCTACCTGGACCTTGCAAAAGCCTTCGATACAATACCCCACTCGGGCATTATAGATAAGCTCACCAGCTTAAATATAAACCCCTATGTCACTAGATGGATTGCAAAGTGGCTCAAGGACAGAACCCACATGGTTAGAATTGCTGGAGCCATGTCAGATTCCAAACCAGTTACAAGTGGTGTCCCACAAGGCTCAATCCTGGGACCTCTCTTGTTCGGTATATATTTCTCGGAGGTACAGGCCAACACAGAAGGACTGTGGCTGACCAAGTTTGCAGATGACTGCAAACTGGGCGCCATAATCGACTCTCCAGCCGACACAAGCATCCTCCAAAAGGGCCTCATAGAAACAGACAACTGGTGCCAGATCCATGGCCTCAAGCTAAATGCCAAAAAGTGTATAGTCATCCCCTTTGGCAAAAACAAAGTGCCCACAAATTACCACATAGGTGGTAATCCATTAAGTACAGAAGAAGTAATTAGGGACCTGGGGACCCAAGTTGATAGCAATCTCTCATTTGACAACCACATGGCCAAAGTGGTTCGAAAAACATTTTATATAGCCCACCTAATCATGAAGGGATTCACATCTAGATCAGGGGAGGTCATCGTGCCTCTTTACTCATCCCTCATCAGGCCCATAATTGAGTACAATGCCCCTTTTGGGATGTACCTTACCAGACACCTGCAGCAACTGGAAAGACCCCAAAAGTACCTCACCAAGAGGATCAAAGGGCTCAAACAGATGCCATATGCTGCCCAGTTAAAGAAACTCCAGCTCTACTCAGTGGCATACCACCTTTTCAGAGGCGATCTGTGCCTGATGTATAAAGCCATGTCCAACCCGGAATTAATGGACATGCTGCACCTCAGAAAATCCAAATCCCATCGAGCTACGCGCTCGAGAGACTTGAACCTCAGCACTGAAATAAATAGGACATGCTGGAGGGACAGATTCATAACTCAGAGGCTCCCTTCACTCTGGATTAAAATCTCAGTCCAGGTTAGGCAGAGTCCCTCACTGACTCTCTTCAACAGGAATCTTGATGAGTGGATGGGAGATCGTAGGTTTACCCCGGGTATCACTTCTGTGTCACTGTTAGACAGAGGCACAGTATACTAACCTCGAAAAAGGGCATAGCAAAATAAATTTAAAATGGGTGGCGAAAGCCAAACACATTCTGGCTAGGCTTATAAATGCCCTAGGGCAGATAGCCTAGTATGAACCTATGAACTATTATAAAAATAGTTTGTGCTGAAGAGTTTGCCATTTATTCTTCTTTAGTAACCTCTATGAGTCCAGAGATATGAACATTGGTTTAAAATGTGAGAACATAATTGGATTCTATCAAAAAGCATAGGCACCACCTATTGGAAGTTACAGTGCAAACTTCCAGTGCTCCATTGGAGGGAATGAGTTAATCACTGGTAGGGAAGGCAGTCTCTAGCCTGTTGTCCAAATGTCTTCTTGGTCTCTTTCCATTCTATTACCTTTTCCTCTTTGGCTATTTGCTCCTAATATGTTGGCTTCTTTGCCAGTTTTCTCCAGTAATTTCTAGCCTCCTTTTGCCTATTCTCTGTACCCCTAATCCCAATCAGCAAAATTTCTTTTCTCCATTCTCATGCTGATGCTGACTTAGTTCTTAGAGTACTTTCTGCTACTTAATGAATATAATACTCTGTATGGCTCTTGTTGTTCTCCCTTGGGATCTGCATCCAAAATCCCAGACTCTCCCTATTTAATGAATCCTCACCCCACCCCCGTTTCATCATCATCCATTTCCATTGCGAATTATATCTTTCTGCATGTGTTATGTATATGAGCCCCAATTGTAGCTCTAAAAAATCCTTTCAAGTCAGATAATCCTAAACCACCTTGTTCTACTGAAAGGATCAATTTATCCCAGTTGACCCTTGCCTGCTTCCCTCCCAGATAAATTCCTTGAGAGTTGTGCAGTACTTTATGCCACTCATTGTCCGTGTTGTCTGTTTTATATAAGTGAAATAAAGATAACTTTTGCTACAAGAATCAAGGAACATATTAGAAACATAATTATAAATAACAGAGAAAGTCCTTTGGTTGTTGTTTGTCTTTTTGACTTTTCCCGGTAAGGGGTCGCCACAGCGGAACTCCGGTCCGCTAATGATTGGCAGTAGATTTTTTTTTATGGTGCTGAGTTGCCAGCCCGACGCCCAAACTTCAGCGAAGGCACACCCATTCACGCATGTCTTTCGGAAACCACTCGACCACGGGGAGGACATGCAGACTCCACAGAGAAGGCACTCCCTGCACACTAGCTGAGAATCGAACGGGAGAACCTCTTGCTGTGAGGCAACAACACAACCGCTGTACCACCGCGGCAGTCTAGAGAAAATCCTTTGGTAATTTGTTTTAATGAAGTACCTGCTTCAAGGTGTGATTTTAAAGTCATAGTTTTAGACTGGGTCAAAAGTCCATTTATGAATGTTGATTATGCTAAAACTATTTACAAGAAAAGGAAAGTACTTTTAAACTGAAATTCAATACTTTAATCCCTAATAGGTTGAATTTTAGCTGTAACTGGAAAATATTTCTTCATTGTCCTAATTAGTTAATTGATTTTAATTGTGGGTGTCATTTCTTCTATTTAATCCGTATTGGTGTTGTTTGTTATCCTCCATGGAGGGTTTTTGTTGAGGCATCAAGGGAATAACAACTTCAAGGTTGGACTTTGTTGTTAGCTTTTTCCTCCTTTGCTTATTGTTATATATGTGTATATATGAGGTATGTTGAGTGTAGTGATCCAGGTATTAGGATTTTATGCACAATGCTCAGTTCATTTGATATTTTCAAACATATTACAAATCCTTCAGCAAGTGTACTTTGTCAAATAGTGTTAATTGTGTATGTTGGGCAGCAGCAGGTAATATGCAGGTAATATGATGCTTACATAAGTAGACAGATTTTCCACTCCATTCTTATAATATTTGAAACAACACATTCAGCAGTAGTCCTTATACAATAATGACATTAGGCACAGGTATGTTGTTATCACTTCTAGGAGATAAATATCAGAACTGGTCTAGCTATAACATTCTTAATTGTGTCCAGAGGTATACACTGACATATATATATATATATATATATATATATATATATATATATATATATATATATATATATATATATACACACACACACACACACACACACACACACACACACACACACACACACACACACACACACACACACACACACACACACACATACACACACACACACACAACAGTTGTCAGTGGACTGCCTCCACGTGACTTCTTAGTAAAGTTTTCTAGACATGTCACAAATCTCCCATGTACATACGTCTCTCATTTGTTATACTTTACAAATCTGAAACAATGTTTAGTGCTGCATAATATTGTATTTACTTTCTGTGTAATGTGACACTTCGTTTTCTGTGGTTATACCCTTGTGGATTGCACTGGATAAAACAATTTGGATGTGTTCTTTTGTCTCACTTCCTACCCTTCACAACACCCATGTTACTGCCACAACTGTCATGGTATCCACTGTCAGTACTTGTATGGAAAGCATGTACAGGAGGCCCTTAATTTTCTCAATTTGTCCACTCATTTATATATGTGGTTTTCCATTATTCCTTTATTCACAATCTGATACATGTGCCCATAGAAAATTTTAAGATTTTGTTTCTTGCACATCTTTTCAAACAACACATCTTTTCCTTCTGTGGATTAATTAACTCTGTTGTCTTTCTTAATGTACATGACAATGCCAGTGATGTTACCATGTATCCATTACTGCAATCAGTGTAATGCACAACAGTATCAACCCTCCCTGTCAACTTGTTGTTAGGCTTACCCTACCTTTTATGTATTCCTAAATGACCTATCTGCTGTTGTGCCATGCGAGAGCATTCACATACAGATCTCAGGTTTGTGTACACTCCTGTGTCTACATCATGCACACAAGCCCTACCTTACCTCAACTTAGTCATAAGCCTGTGTTGAGGCCTTGAGCTGGGGCATCTCATTGTGCAAAGGACCTTAGATTCTTTCATATTCAATTACCAATGTTTCACAAAGCAATCATGTTAACTCCAGTGTGACATTAATGAATCCCCAGGTATGTTTACTGAAATATTGCCTAATCATTTTCCTTTTATGGGATACTGGAAATGTAGGGTATCAGACAACTGGACACAAATCTGAAAATACCCTTTCATAGAAATTGTTTTTTAAACAATTCTTCCTCTTCTGATACTAATTTTAGAAGGCTTGAAGGAAACAGAGTTAAATGTTTAAGTAATACTATATAGAAAAACGCATGTTGTGTGAAAAAAGGGAAATTACAGTATCCTGGAACTGATCAAATAAGACTTCATACATAAAGATGTGATTGTTCTGTTCTGTAAGTTATAACATTTCAGTAGTGCATAGCTATGAGTACCATTTTAGCAAAGGCCTAGTCTGTGGTTAAGCTTCCAAATATAATTGTTTTAGGAAATTTCCCACTGTAGCCTCATAGAAGTATGTTTTCCCACTGCAGCATCACTGTAGTGTTACACCTGTGTGGTTTAATGAATATTATACAACGACCCCCCATTAATATTCCAAAACGTGCACGCTGATTGGTCAGCGTGCACGTTGTAAATCAGAGTTATACTAATGGAAAAAGGTCCGGTCGCCTGGACTTTTTCCATTAGTATAATTATTTTTTTACACACTGTCTCGCTATGTTAAAGGAGTTTAACATAGCGAGACAGCTTTAAAAAAAGCAACGGAGAATCTCTGCTGCTTTTTTTAAAGCTGTCTCACTATGTTAAAGGAGTTTAACATAGCGAGACAGCTTTAAAAAAAGCAACGGAGAAAGCAAGATCTCAGTTGCTTTTTTTAAAGCTGTCTCTCTATGTTAAACTCCTTTAACATAGCGAGACACTTTGTAAAAATCAACAGAGAGTTTGTTTTCTCCGTTGCTTCTACCCACAGTTCTGATGTACTGCGTAAGCATACGCATGCACAGTACATCAGAACTGCCGCAGAATACCAGACAGCTGCCGAAGGGCAGCAAAGCGGCATTATACAATGCCATTATTTAAGAAAAGTAATTATTTTTTTTCTTAAATAATGTCATTGTATAATAGCAATAACCCACTTCTGGGTGTGGGTAATGCTGGATTTACCCACGGTTGTCTTTGTTTGGCCACTTAGGCTTCACCCTCATGACCAAACCACACTAACCGTGGGTAAATCCAGCATTACCCACACCCAGGCGTGGGTTATTGCTATATTATTAAATGACAGCTGTGGTGAACCAGGGAGTAATGTGCATATGACATTTCTCCTGAAATATTCATATAGCTACTTAATGTATAGCTTCCCATTGGTCATAAATGCAAAATGTTCTGATTATTCACACAACTACTTAATATACAGCTTCCTACTGGTTATGAATGTAAAATGTTATAAGAGATACTTTGGTACCTAAATAGGAAAACAAATTAATGGAATTTTAAGTCTGCCCATTTGTGTAGAACTAATTAAATGCACAGCTCTGTACAGATCAAATTAATTTTCACCCTCTTAAATGAAGCATAGCCTCAGGGCAAAGTTTAGATATTACAAAAAGCCTGCCTGTTAACTTTCCATCTATATTTATTTCCCTATCATGTTTTGCAGACTAGCAGTGAAGGTGCACTTTGTCCTAATAGACAAAACAAATTCTTCAGACATGGCACTAGTTAATTAAGGCCTCACTTTAGGTAATGATCTTGGGGCAGTTTTGAAGCCATAAAGAGTTATTCCTGCTCTTTCAGACTGAAGTATTTTCTATTCCTGGCCAGTCATGTCCCTTCACAAGCCTCTGATATGTGTTCCCTTACCATCAGGTATACTAGTGTACTTCCAGATAGACTGCGTTTATGGCATTTCATCTTCTTGACTCAGTTAATCACTGCCCAGGTTGTTCTACTCAAATTTAGACTGCATTTGTGCAAGGTTTACCTGATTGTTTTCTTGAATTTATCTAGAAAACAATTGTCATTTTGTCTATGCATTTATAAAATGTGCACTTCAAACTATCCGGAGATATAAAGAGCTAAGTATATTTTTCTGGCACTTCAGAGTTGTGTACTGGTAATTGTTGTTTGACTAATTTCTATCATTGCTGGCTGACTTCAGAGTTGTGCACTGTTTTTTTGCTTCACTGTATAGTTTTTCAGATCTCTGCTGAAGGTGTTCCCCCCCTCCCCCTATTTCTCTGTGTCTTAAGTTGGTATAACTGGTTTTACATCCTGTGTGTTATCTGACTATCTCAAGGATTACTTGCATAAAATTAGACCCTCTTAGTAACAGCTTGCATATCTTTGCTGGAGCCTTCCTGTGTCCTGACAGAGTGCTCTTCAAAATATCTGGAGATATACAGAGCTGAATATATTTTTCTGGCACTTTAGAGTTGTGTACTGGTAATTGTTGTTTGACTAATTTTATATCATTGCTGACTGACTTCAGAGTTGTGCACTGTTATTTTTGCTTCACTGTATAGTTTTTCAGATCCCTGCTGAAGGTGTTGGTTTTCCCTTACCCATCCTCCCTATTCCTGTCTTGTTGTTTAAATTTGGAGGCTTTTGCACTGTAGATTTGATCTGGTACACTCCCCCCAGTCCCATCTCTTTACCTCATTCTACCTAATAGACTCCTTCTGCACTTGTTTTTAGTCATTTTTAATTTAATTGCATTTTTTAAACTGTTTGGTCTAACATTGCTACATACTCAAGTGTGCTAGCTTGCACTGCATTTGAATTGCTTTTACTACTGTTTTAGTTACTTTTCTGTATATATATATTAAACAAAAAAAAAATACCTTTCCTGTAACTAGTGTAGTCCAGATTCAGATTTGCTGTATCCAGGACTGTATGTAAGCTTTTGAGCCCCCCTCCCAAGCTTTCTGTGTTGGAGGGAAGCCTTCTAGCTTATCAGTAGGAGTGGTAAGCACTAGGTAACCTATCTACCACATAAGGAGTGGTTCTGGTCCAGAAATTGTATTATTGGCCGTTTGGGCAGTTTTTCCATCTCTCTCAACTTTCTGATTTAAAAGCCCACATTTGCACTTGTTTCCCCCCTTTCCTGTAACTAGTTTAGACCAGATACAGATTCTTAGTTTTAGCACTTGAATTTGCTTATTCGTGATCAGCACTTGTTCAGAACTTGTAAGCCTACTAATTACTATAGCACTCAACCTTCCTCATTACCTTGAGGAAAACAGTTTTGGTACTTACTTTTCTCACTTGCTTAGAGAAAAACAGCTCTTGTACTCACTTTCCTCACTTATCTAGAGGAAAATAGTTTTTTATTCAATCATGTCCAAGGGTCAGCTCCCAGTGTTCTCTCCTGTCTATCTGATGAATCTGGGCATCTTGGGGCAATGTAGAAATTGCCTCATGTACACAGACAACCCTCTCCTCCTACTACCCAACACTACAACCTGCGAGATATGTACTTATCTAGCCAAACTGGAGGTAAAGCTTTCTCCAATCAAGATGGAACTTGACAGTCAAGAGGAGAAGGTAAACACTTGCACCACACTCATCACATAGTCTCACTAAATCTACACCACCAAAATCCACACATAGAAACACAAAAATATTCACGGAGGCTCTTAATAATAATCTGCTCAAGCAACAGAGACCTCCAAAGCAGAAATGCAGGCAGCTACCACCCCCCCCCCAACACAACCCAAATGACACATAGCTCGCAGACTCAGTGTGCCACTCAACCACAGCCAATAAGGCAAAACAACGTACCCAACACACCAGTCATAGGTGAATCTATAGTCAGGCACACTGATGTCCTACTCACCAGGCTAAACAAGGAGAAGGTTACTGTCAGCTGCCTGTTGGGTGCCAGGATCTGCCACATAACCCACGCACTCAGGTCACTCCACAACAAGTACAAATATGACTCTGTCATTGTCCATGTTGGTGTGAATGACTTGAGACATACCTCCCTGGACTACATGAAAAGAGACATGGAAGAGCTCTCCGATCTTGTAGCCCAGGCAAGTATGACCCTAGCCCTGAGTAGCATTCTGCCATCATCCAGAATGATGCCGCAGTACAAGGACAACATGATTGACTTCAACAATTGGCTAAGCTTCTGGTGCCATTGTAAAGGGATCCAGTATCTGTCTGCCTGGAATGACATGGTCGACAGACCACTATGCTTTGCCAGAGATGGCCTGCACCTGTCACCCCTGGGATTCTGGATACTGGCTAAGGTTCTTGCCGCCCCCTATAGTGCCTTTTTTAGGCAAGGTCCAAATGACAAATTCACCACCGTAACAAGAACAGACAAGCAAAAACTGAGGGTGATGCTACTCGATGCTAGAAGTCTAAATCTCAAAATGCACTCACTCAAGGCACTCCTTAAAATGGAGAACATCAATATCTGTGCAGTGACTGAGACCTGGTTCAAGACTCCAGAAAGCACCCCTGCACTACCAGGCTATAACTCATACCACACTTTTTGGCCATATAACCTGGACCAGAACAACAAAGGCAGAGGTGTGTCCATATTCATTAAAGATATCCACACCTCCAGGCTAGTTCTTCAGCATAATACAGCCGAGGTTATCCAAGTGCAACTAACTCTGGACAAAACTGCAATCCAAATTGTAGCATGCTACAAATCACCCACCATGCCCTAGGATTCCCACTCCTCTTTTCTTGATGTACTGGAAAATATTAGGGTTCAACCAAACACCCTAATAATGGGTGATTTCAACTACCCCACCATTAACTGGGAAAACTACTCATGTACCAACTCTTTTGCTCAACGCTTTCTGGAATTCATAAACTCCAATGCCCTGGATCAACTTATCCACACCCCCAACAGGGGCAACAATATCCTAGATCTAGTCATTACCAACATGAGTGACCGGTGTTCCACACCTGAAGTCAACGCCTCATTGGTCCGATCCGACCATAAACTAATTACCCTAGATATCCACATCCTGCCCCCACCCCTCCATTAAGGAAACCATGGTAAAAAAATTCTCTAAAGCCAACATCATGCTTCTTAAGACAGAAGTGGTGAACTTCATGACACCCATGCAGATGGACAATACAGTTATGACTACTGAATCCTACACAATTGCACTTTATAAGCACTTACATGAGTGCATGGATCGTGCTATCCCAAACAGAACCAAGATGCTATCCTCCAAAAAAAGGAAGCCAATCTGGTGGTCCCCTGCCATAAACAAACTGTACAACATGAAGGAAGAAACTGTTGCAAAAGAGAATAAAATCCCATGAGTGGAGGAGCTCCCTGGTCAGCCTCAGTAAGAAGCTGTGATCCCTGATAAAATCCTCCAAAGCTAGTTACGAAAACAAAATCACCACTGATTCTAAAGACAACCACAAAGCATTCTATAGCTATGTCAAGAATCTCAATGGCAACACTCAGATCTGTTCTGAGTTACATCACAATGGCACTAAATATACAGACCCAACTGATATTGCCAACATCCTGGCAGATAGGTTCAGTGCTAACTTTACCCCCCTCTCACCCCTAAAGAACCCATCTCTATACTGAAAGAATACAAAGTTCCTGTAATCACAGCTGCACAGGTAAAAACCACAATCTCCAAAGCCAAGAACACAGCATCCATGGGACCAGACAACATCCCAGGCTACGTTCTACATGAACTTCAGAATAAACTGGCACCCCACCTAAGTACCATGTTCAATCATAGCCTCACCTCGGGCTTTGTGCCTGCTGAATGGCGCACAGCAACGGTTATCCCACTCCACAAGGGGGGAGCCACCACGGACCCTGGGAACTACCGCACCATAAGCCTGATGAGCCTGGTCTGCAATGCCATGGAATGTATCATCATGGAACTTATAAACAAAGACATTGATAATCTCCAAACTCTGGACTCCACCCAGTTTGGGTTTGTAAAAGGCAGATCATGTCTCCTAAACCTAATAGACTTCTTTGAAGCAGTCACCAAGGCCGTAGACAAGGGTAAGATGGTTCACACAGCCTATCTAGATCTTGCAAGGCTTTCGACACCATCTCCCACTATGGAATTATAGATAAACTCACTAAACTAGGTATAAATCTCTATGTCACAAGATGGGTTGCCAACTGGCTCACTGACAAAACCCACACTGTGAAAGTAGCAGACTCCAAATCCGACTTCAGACCAGTGACAAGTGGAGTACCACAGGGTTCAGTCCTGGGTCGTCTCCTGTTTGGTATCTACTTCTCTGAAGTACAGACTAACACAGAAGGTCTTTGGCTAACAAAGTTTGCAGATGACTGCAAAATAGGTGCCATAATCGAAACTCCTAATGATGTGGACATCCTACAAAAGGGCCTCACTGAGACAGATGCCTTGTGTCAAAGCCATGGCCTCAAGCTCAATGCCAAAAAGTGCTTTGTCATTCCCTTTGGTAAAAACTTTGTACCCATGAACTACAGCTTAGGCGGTAGTATACTTAATACCGAAAGTGTGATAAGAGACCTTGGGACACAGGTGAACAGTAGTCTCTCCTTTGATAATCACATCACCACAGTAGTCAGGAAATCTTTCTACATGGCATACCTCATCATAAAAGGTTTCTCATCCAGAAAAAAAGAGGTCATTGTTCCCCTCTACTCATCACTCAATAGATCCATTATAGAGTACAATGCCCCTTTTGGTATGTACCTCACAAGACATCTACAACAACTGGAAAGGCAGCAGAAATACCTCACAAAGAGAGGATTACTGGCCTCAAACAGATGCCCTACGCAGACCATCTCAAAAAACTCCAGTTTTACTTCGTCACATATCGCCTACTCAGAGGTGATTTCTGTCTAGCATACAAAGCTATGTCAAACCCAGAGCTGTTGGACATGCTCCACTTAAAGAAATCCTAATCCCGCCAAGCTACACGCTCTAGGGACCTAAACCTTGTCACCACAATAAACAGAACATGCCAGAGGGATAAATTCCTGTCCCAGAGACTTCCAGTACTCTGGAATAAACTACCTATCTATATCAAACAAAGCTCCTCATTAGCAGTCTTCAAGAAAAATCTTGATGATTGGATGGGAAATAGGAAAGTCACTCTGGGGATCACCTCTGTGGCTCTGCTCGACAGTGGCACAGGAAAATAATTTTCTTGGGTGGCAAAAGCCAGGGTACCTTTTTTGGCTGGGCTTGTATAGGCCCCAGGGCCAATAGCCTAGTACCTAGCTATGAACCTATGAACCTATATTAAGTGTTTTCATTTTTATTTGTAATATTATATATTATTCTCCACATTTAAAATATTGTATTATTGGATAGTGTGGTGCATAAGGAATAAGATCTCTGTCCCACAGCTCCAGGGGTAGGGGTTAAATCCTGGCTTCCCCCTTAGTACTCCCTCTGTCTGCATGTTTTCATAGGAGCTCTGGCTTAATTGATCTCTGATCTCTGAGAAATCTAGTTGAATGTCTGCACTAAACAGTTTACAAACACACACACACACACACACACACACACACATACAGCTGGATCGCGGTCAAATGAGGCCCTAGGCAGGATAATGGACCAGCCCCCACTGGTCAAAGCAGCCATTCCAGTGTCCCATTACTTGGCTCTCTCTCCCCAGTTACCATAAACTTTTCTTTTACAATTATTACAGATATTTGCATTTAATTTAAAACTTTTCTTTCAAATGTTATAGCAGATGGAGATGGCCATTTGTTAAATAAAACAAGTCAAAACATTATGACATTGAAAACAGACTTAGCATGAGTAGCAGTAAACTTCTCTGGCATTGAAATTCACATTCATTGAAAATACTTCTGACCAGTGGTAGATTAATTGTGGCTTGGACCTCAGGCTGTTTTCAAACAATGGTACCCCTGCACACATTTTTACAGCCAAGTATTAATGCACGTGTTCCTGATTGCATTACATTATATTCCTTGTATAATAAAGCAGCATTTGCTGGGGTTTGCTTTAAATTTGTAGTTTTCAACGGGCCGGATTCACAAAGGCTTGCACGGAGTCTAAGAGTAGAGTAAGACTCCATGCAGCCAACATGTCCGACGAGCGATCCAGGAACAGCTGGCAGGGGCGTTACACGGACAGGGCTAGGTTATGCAAATTACCTCATTTGCTGCCAAAAGCTATTCAAATAAGGTAAATTTGTGATCCAGGAAACCCTAACCTGTCTGAGTAAGAGTAGTGTTATTTGCAGAAATGTGCTCCGTTGACAACTGAGTACCGTTCTGCAAATAGCAAAACGGAGCCGTGACAGCTCCAAATAAAGGCTGCATCCAGTTGAGGAAGCATGCCAATGGCCAAATATACAGCCATTGGCAATGTTCCCCGATACAAAATAAAAAAAAAAAATTTTTTTTACCTCGCTCTCCGAAGTTTAAGCATAGCGCAGCACCGCACAAACGTGCTGTGCTTTAAAAACCAGAAAACCAAAAATTAAAAGCTACAAATAGGGATTTTATAGAAAATCTTAATTTTCAATGCAAGTGAATGACAGGCTGAAGACCACATGGCTACCGAGTAGAGGTTGCTAAGGGGGGAAGCTCAGTCTAAGAGATGTAACCAAGCATTGGTAGGCAATCCTATGCAAATGAGGGTAAGGATAGTGAATCCCAAGTTTACATAGCAAATGAGCACAGTCAGTGGAATGCATGAGTAGGATAAGGGGAGTATCAGAGTAGAAGATAGGTGACATCATGAGGAGGGTATGTATGAAAGAATGTAAGCTCATTGGAGTGGAGTGGCATGTGTTTGCTGTCAGTTACTCATCACTGGAAGAGGTGTGTCAACAGGTATCCTAGCTAAAGGCAAGAAATAGAAGGTGTATCCCATGGATAACACGAAAGTTTCTTGTTGAAGTGCCTGCAATGTGTTTGCGTGTGGGTGCGCGCCTGTATATCCGAGTAAGACTGTGTGCACGAGTGCACGCGTTTAAGCCGGAGTAAGTATGTGTAAGGTTGGTGAAATTTGTGTAAGTGCGTTTGCACCTGTGTGCGCGCGTTTAAGCAGGAATTAGCAAATGTTAGGCCATGTAAGCGTGTGAGCTGGTGTGCATGTTTTCTCTTATGTGGGCGGCACTGCCCCCCTGTGCAAACAGAAAGGGAAAAGGAAGCACAACAAATAGTAGGAAGTTAACCAGGGAGAACTAGCAGAGCTAGCAGGTGAAAACAATCCGAATCAGGCAATTACACAGGCAGTACAGTAGCCCAGCCCAGCACTTAAAACTCTGCAAACAACTTTCCACCATGTTTTCCTCAGAGACACTGCAACACTGCAGTAAACAAAGAGAAGTGAAAACTTAAAAAGCTTTACTGAGACAAAGAAATGTTAGGGGCTGCCATTGCTGTTATAAGGTGACATATGCAACATGCTGAGGGTGGTGACAATGCAAATGCTGCTGAGCAACCCACAGTGAGGAGACAGAGAAGAGTGTGCAGGCCCAGGGTAGCCTACCAGGGGCTACATGAGCTGGAGATAGTGGAGCACTATAGAGTGGACAGAGACCTCTTGCAGCAAATTGTTGAGCTGTGCAGGCCACGCCTCACACACAGAACCAACAGAGGGGAAACCATCCCAGTGGAAACCAAGGTATGTGTTGGCCTAAGAATACTAGCAACAGGTACCTTCCAGAGACCAACTGGTGATATGATGGGGATATCACAGGCATCAGCATCCAGGGTACTGCACCATTTACTGAATGCAGTGTCAGCACATGTTGGTGATCACGTATATTTCCCCAATTCCCATGAGGTATTGGCCAGCAATATGCATCTTTTCCAGCAAATAGCGGAATACCCTGAGGTAGTGGGTGCAATAGACTGCACGCACATATGCATCAAAGCACCAGCCGGTGAGCGGGGTAGGGCCTACTTTAACCACAAGGGCTTCCCCTCCATCAACTGCCAGATCGTGTGTGATGCCCAAGGCATAATACTGAATGTGTGTGCTGGCTGCCCTGGAAGCTACCATGATTCCCATATCTGGCATCTGACACAGCTGTACCAGACATTTGCCAGTGGGGACATCCCTCATGGTCACCTAGTGGGGGATGCTGGATATGCACTGGAGCCATGGCTGATGACACCCATCAGAAATGCACACACACACCTGAACAGGAACGCCATAATGAGGCACATGCACAAACACGAAATGTAATTGAGTGTGTGTCTGGGCTGCTCAAGTCACGGTTCCGGTGCCTGGACACATCTGGTGGAGCCTTGCAGTACTCACCAACTACATGTACCCAAATTGTCATGGTATGTGCTATGCTATATAATATGATCTTGTGAAAACAGCTGCAACAGGACCAGCATAGGCCTGGGCCAAACAGCCCCCCACCATTGCAAAGGACATCACAGGCAGAGCGTGACTCGGAGGAGGAACAACCTGAGCCTGCCCCAGTAGGCAGAAGGAGGCATGCCCAGTATGCTTTTGCCTTGGCAAAGAGGCAACGCTCAGTAGGAACCCTGGAAATTATACCTCTCTCTGACTTGCACATATAGTAAAAGGGATGCCTAACTTGACACTACCTGTTTTCAAACATGTATAGGGAGTGTACTATGTGCATCCGACATAGGCAGCCCTGCAGCACCACCTGAGGCATGATTGCCATGTTTTAAGCAATATAGAGCAGTGCTAAACAGCTTTTACCACTATTTAATATATGTAAGCAAAATTGAACACACTAACTAGCACAACTTTGGGCAATGTTGAGTAATATTGGGCAACGTTGAGCAATGTTGGTTAACGTTGAGCAATGTTGGGCAAGTTTGGTCAAAGTTGGGCATAGTTGAGCAAAAGCAGGTAAACATGCTCATATTTGCTTTACTGGTCCTTAAGCAGTCTGGTCTGCCCAGTATGAAAATATAAAGCAGTGACAGGCCCCGAACCCAGGATACTGTGCATTATAGTCACAGTACTGAACCACTAAACCATGACAGTATTTCACTGGTCAGCCTATATGAGGAATTGTTGATAAGTCTATGCAAAGTGTCTCATGGAAACCCTGCAGGCACAGCATAATCCCTGTCGAGTTATGACACAAAGGTGAGCCCTGCAGTAAAAATATAACTTGATTTTCAACACACATATAGTATAAATGTTAATATTGGGCATGTTCACACACATTAACAAATGTAGTGGACTGCAGACAGCAACATACTGAAAGGTCACACTGGGCATGCTCACACACGAATAAATGAGACAGATGTCAGGCAACAAAACACTGAAAGGCCAAACTGGGCATGCTCACACACTTAGGCCATGTCTGAGTACAGCAGTGGGCCACACATATCTGGCAGTTGCATGTGTTAACCCAGCAACCTCTCACTATTCACCAATCCTGCCTTGTGCACACAGTTATATGACAACAGACACATATATAATATATTGGAACCCTGTCATAATCAAATATGTACTACAGATACTTAGGTTGTGCATAGAAAGTGGGAAAGCAAAGAAGATAAAAAACCTGCAATCAGTATCATCATTAAACAATGTGCACTCCAAATATTATCATAGGTTCATAGGTTCATAGGTTGATACTAGGCTATCTGCCCTAGGGCATTTATAAGCCTAGCCAGAGTGTGTTTGGCTTTCGCCACCCTTTTAGATTAGTAAACTGTGCCTTTGAATAGTAGGTCACACAAGATAGCCCTTTTATGGTTAGTTTATTGTGCCTCTGTCTAGCAGGGACCCAGAAGACATCCCAGGGGTAAACTTACGATCTCCCATCCACTTATCAAGATTTCTCTTGAAGAGGGTCAGTGAGGGACTCTGCTTAACGTGGAATGGGATTTTGTTCCAGAGTGAGGGGAGCCACTGGGATATGAATCTGTCCCTCCAGCATGTCCTATTTATTTCTGTGCTGAGGTTTAAGTCCCTGGAGCGTGTAGCTCTAAGGGATTTGGATATCCTGAGGTGGAGCATGTCCATTAATTCTGGGTTGGACATGGCTTTGCACATCAGGCACAGATTGCATCTGAGTAGGCGGTAAGCAACTGAGTAGAGCTGGAGTTTCTTTAGCCGAACTGCGTAGGGCATCTGTTTTAGTCCCTTGATCCACTTGGTGAGGTACTTTTGGGGTCATTACAGTTGCTGCAGGTGTCGGGTAAGGTACATCCCAAATGGGGCATTGTATTCAATTATGGGCCTGATGAGTAGAGGGGCACAATGACCTCTCTTGATCTAGATGTGAAACCTTTCGGGATAAGGTGGGCTATATAGAAGGCCTTTCTAACCACTTTGGCAATGTGATTGTCAAAGGAGAGATTACTATCTACTTGGGTCCCCAAATCCCTAATTACTTCTTCTGTACTTAATGAATTACCACCTATGTGGTAATTTGTGGGCACTTTGTTTTTCCCAAAGGGGATGACTATGCATTTTATGGCATTTAGATTTTAGCCATGGCTCTGGCACCAGTTATCCATCTCTGTGAGACCCTTTTGGAGGATGCTTGTGTCAACCAGAGAGTCGATTATGGCACCCAGTTTGCAGTCATCTGCGAAGTTGGTCAGCCATAGTCCTCCCATGTTAGCCTGTACCTCAGAGAAATATATACCGAACAAGAGAGATCCCAGGACTGAGCCTTGTGGGATGCCACTTGTAACTGGTGTAGAGTCTGACATGGCACCTGCAATTCCGACCATGTGGGTGCTATCCCTGAACCAGTTTGCAATCCATCTTGTGACATATGAGCTGATATCTAAGCTGGTGAGCTTATTTATGATGCCCGAGTGGGGTATTGTGTCAAAGCTTTTGCAAGGTCCAGGTAGGCTGTGTGGACTACCTTCCCTACGTCTATGGCCCTAGTAACTGTTTCAAAGAAGTCGACCAGGTTCAAGAGGCAAGATCTGCCTTTAACAAAGCTGAATTGGGTATGATCCAGTGTCTGGAGGCTCCCGATGTCTTTGTTTATGAGTTCCATGATGATACGCTCCATAGCTTTGCAGACCAGGCTAGTCGGGCTTATAGGTGATAGTTTCCGGGGTCCATTGTGGCACCACCTTTGTGGAGCAGGACCACTGTTGCTGTACGCCATTCCTTGGGTACATATCCTGTAGTAAGTCTGATATTGAACAGTGACTTTATGTGAGGGTTAAGTTCTTCATGAAGCTTGTGTAAGATGCAGCCCAGGACACCGTCCGGTCCCATTGATGCTGTGTTTTTTGGTTTGGAGAGGGCAGCTCTCACCTGTTCATCTGTGATGTCAGGGAGGCTACACTCTGTTGGGATGAGCATTCTTTTGGGGGGATGGGGGGGAGAAATTTGCACTGAACCTGTCTACCAGGATGTTGGCAATGTCTGTGGGTTCAGTGTATTTTTTGTCATTTTGCACTAACTCAGAGCATATCTGGGAGTTGCCACCTAGGTTCCTGACATAATTAAAGAAGGCCTTGTGATTGTCTTTAGTGTCTTGTGCAATTTTTCTTTCGAAGCTGGCCTTAGATGATTTTATGAGTGATCGTAGCTTCTTGCTAGTACTGATCAGAGATGCCTTCCCTTTTTGGGATTTTGCTCTATCATGTAGTAGCCTCCTCCTTTTGTTGTATAGCTTATTTATGGCTGGGATCCACCAGACAGGTCCCCTGCCTTTGGAGGAGTGAGTCTTGGTTTTATTTGGGATAGCATGATCCACGCATTCCTGTAGGTGTCCATAGAATGCGTTTGTAAAGGATTCTGCGGTTTGAGCTGTATTTTCCACTGGCCTGGGGGCTTTGAAGGATACCACCTTGGTTTTGAGAAGTGTGACATTTGTTTTTGAGAAGTTCTTCACCAAGATTAACTTGGCTGGGTGTGGGGACGGGATATGGATGTCCAGTGAGATAAATTTATGGTCTGACCTTACCAATGAGGGGTATACCTGTGGTGTGGAACATAGAGTCCCCATGCTGGTGATGAACAGGTCCAATATGTTTTCCCATCTTGTGGAGGTGGTGACCAGTTGTTCCATAGCATTTGAGTTTATAAATTCTAGGAACCATTGGGTGAGGGTGTTGGGGCTTGAGTAGTATTCCCAGTCAATGTTTGGGTAGTTGAAGTAACCCAATATAATGGTGTTTGGAGAGACCTTCATATTCTCCAGTGTTCTCAGGAAAGCTGAGTGGGGTTCCTGAGTTTGGGAGGGTGGTCTGTAGCAGGCTACAAACTGAAAGGCAGTTTTGCCCACTGTTAGTTGCACATGGATGGTCTCCGATGCTTCGTGCAGTGCTACTAACCTGGAGGTGTGTGTATCTGTGATGTATATGGATACTCCCCCTCCTTTTGTGATTCAGTCCGAGTTTTGTGGCCGAAAAGCATGGTATGAAGTATAACCTGGTAGAGCTGGGGTGCTTTCGGGAGCCTTGAACCAGGTGTCTGTTACTGCACAGATATCGATATTCTCCATACTGAGGAGAGCCTCGAGTGTGTGCATTTTGAGGTTTAGACTTCTGGCATTGAGCAGCATTACCCTTAGTTTCTTTTACCTTGTATTGTCTATGGAAGTGGGTTTGTCTTTTGAGCCTTGCCTAAAAAAGGCACTATGGGGGTGGCAAGAGCCTTAGCCAGTATTCAAAAGCCCAGGGGTGACAGGTGCAAGCCATCCCTAGTGAAGCAACGTGGCTTGTCGAGCATGTCATCCCAGGCTGACAGACACTGGATCCCCTTTGAATGACACCAATATGTTAGCCATCTGTTAAAATTGATCATTTTGTCTTTATACTGTGGCATCATTCTTGGTAAAGGTAAGATGCTACACAAGGTCAGGGTCATACCAGCCTGGGCTACATGATCAGAGAGCTCCTCTATGTCTCTTTTCATGTAGTCCAGGGAGGAATGTTTCAGGTCATTCATACCATCATGGACAATGATGGAGTCATATTTGTACTTGCTTTGGAGTGACCTGAGTGCATGTGTTATGTGGCGGATCTTGGCACCTGACAGACAGCTTACAGTGACCTTCTCCTTGTTCAGCCTGGTGAGTGGGACGTCAGTGTGTCTGACAATAGAGTCACCTATTACAAGTGTATTAGATGTGTTGTTTAGCCTTAAGGGCAGTGACTGTATGACACACTGATGTTGTGAATTATGTGATATGTGGGTATTGTTGTGGGGTAGCAGTTGTTTGGGTGTCTGCTTTGGAGGTCTCTGCTGCTTAGGCAGATTTTTATTTAGAGCCTCCGAGTATGTTTTTGTGTGTTTATGTGTTTGGTTTGCTGTTGCTATAGGTCTATGTGAGACTGGATTTGTGGTGCGTGTGGTTACCTTCTCCTCCTGATAGACTGTGCCAGTCATGGGTCGAGAGAGCTCAGCCTCCTGTTTGTCTATATAGTTGCATCTCTCCCATATATCTGAGTTTGTTGGGAGGAGGAGAGGGTTGTCTGTGTACATAAGGCAGTTGTAACATTGCCTCAAAATTCCCATATTCACCAGCTGGACTGGAGAGTACACATGAAACTGACCTTTGGACATGTCAGGATATTATGATGAAATACTCTTTTGACTGATCAAAAAGGATCAGTAGGGTGTTAAGTGTGTAAAAGAGTATAACTGGGGTTTAGTGCTTAAGTTTGTTGGTGTTTTGGAAAGATTATCTGCGAAGGAGTCCAGACAGAACCATGACACTCCTTCAGCTATGTCATAAATAGCAATGTGCACTCATATATATCCTGAGTCAGGGCCAACTGTAAATGACTGACAATGCAAATATCCTGTCAGACAGGCCCATACATACATACCCACCTCCCACTGACAAAAGGCCCTATCATCATACCAGGAGATATCACATGTAGAATGGGTAAACAGCTCCTTCCAAAGCTGAAAACAAGGCATAAATTGGATTATATTGTTTCCCTATATGTGTTATAAGTGAACTGCAGAACAAACGGACCCTGCACCTGAACAGTCTGTTGAGCTTCACCCTCTCTACAGGATATAAAACTGTTGAATGGGTTACAGCAACATATGGCACACCCCACAAGTGTTGATGCACAACAGACCATGGGAACTATAGTCTTATAAGCCTATGAAGTCTGATCTGCAAGGCCATGGAGTCCATCATGATTGAAGTCATAAACAGAGCTATTGGAAGCCGACAAACACACAACCCTACCAACTTTGGTTTGGTCATGGGCAGATCATGGTTCCCAAACCTGCTAGACTGCAAGGCAGCCACCCAGGACATACATCACTGAAATGAGCTACACACGTCCCACATAGACTTTGAATATCCCTTTTCCAACATCCCAGACACATGTCGTATCCACAAAATCAACAATCTGTGCATAAATATGTATTGTCATATGATGGATTGGCAATTGGTCCACAGATAGATCACACAAGCTAAGAATTGTGGAGTCCTGTTCAAGCTGTTAACACCTGCTGTCCCCCATGGTGCAGTCCTGGGATTGCATAAAACAAAGTGCACACACATTACCATGTCTAGTCTGATGATGTCAGCATCCTACAAATACAGCAGGAGAAACAAAAACACCCAGTAAAGTATATAGCGCGTTGTGTTAATGTGTATTTTTCTAGTATCATAACATAGTTAGATCGGGGTTTGAATCCTGCAATGTGTGTTGGGGGGTGGTGTATGCTTGTGTGTGATTTCCTTTGAGAGGAGTGCCCTTTTTGGAGACTAGGAAAACACATTAAAAGAGGTAAATTCCTCTTTGGCAAGTCTGATGATGTCAGCATCCCACAAATACAGCAGTGGAAATGAAAACTCCCAGTAAAGCATATAGCGTGTCATGTTAATGTGTATCTCTCTAGTATCATGACATAGTTAGGTAGGGGTTTGAATCCTGCAATTGCTGAGTGTGTGTGTGTATGTCACCGTTGGTCAATGTGCTGTGGGATTTGCTTTTACTAATGTTTGTGTGTGATTTCCTTTGAGAGGAGGGCCCTTTTTGGGGACTAGGAAAACACCTTAAAAAAGGTATATTCCTCTTTGGCAAATCTGATGATGTCACCATCCCACAAATACAGAAGTGGAAAATAAAACTCCCAGTAAAGCATATAGCACGTCATGTTAATGCATATTTCTCTTGTATCGTCACATAGTTAGGTAGAGGTTTGAATCCTGCAATTGCTGAGTGTGTGTGTGACACTGTTGGTCAATGTGGTGTTTGGTTTTGCTTATACTACTGTATGACATATCAGTAAAACAACAGTATGTGCATTGCACACTTCAGGTATCTGTGTGGCAAATACATATATGTACATGTGACCTCAATTAGTTCATAGGTGTGAAGCCTGCTTTCTACATGAATACATCTGTTACCTTTGACAGATTGTGCTGCTGCTTCTCAGACCTTAGATCACATATGTATGTTTGTGACAAGGCCAGCCACTGTAGTGATCTGTGGCCTAGGTCATCTGTGTCACACACACCCATGACAGTTTCTATAGAATAGTGTGAGTGAGGGTTCATGCCTGGGGTATATTTCAGACATGTTCAAACACAACAAAGTCTGTCAATAATGGACATTCATTATAGGTGTACAACAACTTCGTGGATATGCATACAGACCCCTTATTGCTTATGTGATACACCGATGGACTTCAGAATACCTTTGGAAATGTGAATACCAAAGGAGAGATGACATAACATGTGGCTGTATGTACACATCGGTACCCCTTCTACATGTTGTGGTCTACTACCTATGTGGTACTGTCGGGATACTATGTTTAGTAAATGTGGATGACTATGCTATAGTTGGCTTATAGCTTTACAGCATGAGTTGGTCAACACGTATCTGTCTGTATGATACCCTTGTGGAGGATAAGTGTCTCATCCGGAGAATGCATTGTAGGCCACTGTATGCATTACCAGATGTGGACGGACATATCCCTAGTGTGTTTGCTTGTACCTAAGAGGGCTACATGCCAAACAGGAGTGGTTCCAGGAATGGGTGGCGGTCAATACCACTGGTTACTGGTATAGTATAGTACCGGAAGGATCCAAATGCTACTGTGTATCCTACATCCGTGTGTCAGTTGTAAAGACATCATCTAATGATTGGTTATAGTCAGGCTGTTGAGGTTGTGTATACTACCAGAATGCAAACCAATGACCAATATTAACAGTATCACCCACAGCATTGTGTCAAACCATGTCATACACACATGTGTACCCAAGTTGAAATATATGTGTAGTAAAATGCATACTGGTCACCAATAAAAGCTATGAAATGTTCACAAATGTACACCTGCAAATCTGTACTGCACACATCACACACGTACTGTCCACTCACCAACACATGCTGCCAGAACTACACACATCAGCCATGGCACAAGGGTGGACAATACATTTTTGGAATTAACACTGGTGTAAACAATACTACATTGATAACCATAGCTTTAATGCATCATGCCTGCTCAGATATACCTATAAGGATATCATTATACTTTACTGCTGACAACATGCTAACATTGCTACACTGCTATTAAGTCACCCTGTGCATCAGCACCATGTTAGCCTGTTCCTGCATCAATGTTACAGATGACAGGAGGTGACACAGTTTCATCATATGCACAGGGTGTGTTGTTGGTTTGCCAGAGCCCGACATTGACCCATCCAATCGACATGTATGTGTGTGTGTGTGTGTGTGTGTGTGTGTGTGTGTGTGTGTGTGTGTGTGTGTGTGTGTGTGTGTGTGTGTGGGACAACAGTACAGCATGGGTCAATGTTGATGTAATGTGTGTGTGTATGTGTTAGCCCTAGGTGTTTGGTTTATGTGTGTGCGTCTGCATGCACACAGTTCCACCATGTGGCTGCCAAATACGGGAGGTTGTGGGACAGCCACAGACTCTACCTGCCAGGCTGTACAGATCACTGTCTCTGGCCATGGACACAGTACCTGTGCCTGGCAGGGGTGCCACGGACAGTATCGGGTACTAAGCCAGACTGGGTACTATCATCAGAGGCAGAGGGATGTCGACTGGACCCATGTCCCTGCTGGGACTGGCCAGAGCCACGTGCACGTGGTCTTCTAGGACGGTCTATTGACAGCCCAGCCCCAACATTGCTGGGGCTAGTACTGCCACTATGGGAGTGGCTGTGACTTGTGTGTCGTCCGCGACGACTGCCAGCTGATGATGTTGCTGGCATATGTTCACGTTGATGTCTCAGCCGTCCTGCACTGTCCTGGCACATGACATTGCGAAGGACATCTAGTGTCTCCCCCCAACGTCTATCAATGACCTCGGTGTAATTACGGATGGCACCGGCAAGGTCACGGATACTGTCATTGATAGCAGTGTTATGGGTCCTCTGCGCCCTTAGTCCCTGCCTGGTGTACCGTTCCATATGTGCCAGTGTCTGCATTACAGCCCAGAACATACCTGAGGTTCTAAGACCTGTGGGGGCATGTCTGCCAGGGGCATTATGACCAGCAGCACTCCCACAAGAACCCCTGGACATTTGCCTATGTGGTACCATTCCAGGAGTCTGGGTATTGCTGCTGTGAGGGGATGCATGTGCCATAGATACCACACTATCCTGGTCAATGCCTACTGTATGCTGTCCCTCAGCTAAGGCCATTGGTGATGAGGAATGTATTGGCAGTATGAATGTGCACATAGATGGGGTGGAAAGCTGTGTACTGTCGATTGGCGGACCAACAACAGACCCTGTCAAACCTGCCTGTGCCACAACACATGTATCATCATTTCCACTATTTGTGGCAGTGACTTCAGGTTCCCTGCTGCACTCAACCAACACAACCTCAGCACCTGTGAGAGGAAGACAGGAAACACACTTCACAATCTGTACATGATGTTAGCACACATGAATACATGAACACATGCACACATGCACACATGCATGCATGCACACATGCACACAAATGCACTACTCAGTAAAGTTAACACACACACACACACACACACACACACACACACACTCACACACACCAACAACAATCCAGAACATACTCATTAGTGGCTGATGGTGGAGTACAGTATCACAAGCCAAAGAGTCAAATCACACATGTCAGCATGCAAGATGTGTGTTGCAAAACAGCATGCAGTGCGAGTGTAGAGAGTCCTTGTTAATAACAGTATACATGTCTTTGATGCATGTGTGTTGTTCAATGATTGGCCTCACCCTGGAACACAATGTGTACATGGACACAACATTGCTGTGCAAGTATTAAATGTTTTCCAATGTCCTGTGCACCATCACTCATAGGTATACATACCATGGCCAGATGCACACAACTGTCAGGTGTATAGCAATGAATGCTATGTGTACTACTGTAGTTACTGTAACTGGATGCAGTGTAGTACCATGAGCCATCATCAGGCAGCATCATCTGGTCACTCAAGGTCACTAATGTGTGCCACACTGGCAACTATCTTGCTGTACCTGAACTGCAGCACTTTGTCTGCAGTAACCATTTCACAGGCAGTTGTTACAAGGGTATGTAAGGTGTTCAGTAGGGAGCATTGCCTAACATGAATGTGTTGTGTGTTGAAGAGTGTTGCACTGTCCCATGATAGGCCTCTACCCCTCAGGTATAGTATGTGTGCTGAGTGGATGACATTTGGGATACTTGAGTCTGACCTTACAGCAGGTGTCTAAATAGGCCATGTGTATCATATTAACACTTACTGCGTATGACAAAGTGGTGTATGTTGTGTGCATGTGTATTGACTCTGCCTATACAATGTCCACTACAGTGTACCACAACTGGTTGGGATGCACTGTGTATTGCATGTGTTTGAGGCAGCTGCTCATGTTACTGGGATGTGCATAGTCCCACAGAAAACATGCAGAGCATGCATTATGTGTAGGTGTTTTAGATGTGTATATGGCCTACAACTCACATATGACATGCACATGTTATTTGCTATATTAAATGTAGAACACTCACCATCATGGGTCTGCTGTCTTGCTGTCACACCAAAGGTACCTACAAGGATATGAGACAGTTTGTCAGTGTCAACAACTATGGCATTGCTGCTGTGAGTTTGCAACTTTACAATAGTACAACATGTGACAGTCACAGGCATACAGATTATGTTCCAAATTATCAGTATTGCACAACATCAGGCTCCACATCTTCTAAATACACAGAACACATCTGACATATGCATGTTCTAACAATCCAGCTAACAGTAGTCTACAGATATGCCATGTTACCTGCACGTTCTGAGTCAACCTGCTGGGTGACTCCGGCCTCCATGATGACACATGTTTGTTGTAGAGGTTGGCCAGGAGCCACCATGCTGAGGAGCAGCTCTTCCACTCTGGTGAGGGGGGGATGTGATGCTGCACCACCACCTGTGGCAAGCTGCTGTCTGCGGACATCGAAGGCATGCTGCCGGACATGTCTAATTAAATCACTGCAGTGATGGCGTACCTGCTCATAAGTCAGGTTATGCATGCCTACGTCATTTACCTGATGGACAACATCTTGCCACAGTGCAGTGCAGCCATGCTGGTCCTGGCTGGTTCTGGAGAACAGCAGGGTGTGATGTTGTAGTAGGGTAGCTACGATTATTTCCTCCTCTTCAGGGGAATACGCAGGGTTGCGATGGTGAGACATGTCCCTGGAAGACAATAAAACAATAACTGTGAGCAAGTCATGTGGCACACTTAACATTCTAAAGTACAGACATCAATGAAATGCCATATATAGCAACCTATTGGTTGTCAGTAGGTACACACTTTTAATACAACATATCAGTGCTCAGCCCACAACTGCCTGACAGTGCTTGGCATGTTCTATATATTAAACCATGTTCAGCACAGCAACAAAGTGAAACCAGTGTGTAAGACTATACAACAGTACATGGCACACTGTATGTGACACAATGCACCACCTAGCCACAGGAGGTATATATCAAGCTAATGCATGAAGAAAAATGTCATCCATTGCAATGAATGTAAAGTACAGTTACAGTATTACCAAGATACTACAGTAGTCTTTGATGCCAAACCCCTGCCTAACATATGTGCACAGTTGTTGATATAGGTGGCATACTGCTGTACCAAACTATACATGTTGCTAGATACACACGTATACCCTGTAACACAGATATGATTGAGGGCATGGTACAGGCATAATTACACACACATCAGACATACATACAACACACAAATGTATGCCAACCCAGATGAGCTTTACCTGTGTACCATACAGTACTGTGTGTCACTACTTACAAAACCTTATGCCTGAGGTATGTAATCTGTGAGGACTACAGAGAAGACACAAAACAGTGTTTCCAAGCAATGTGAACATACACCATACTGTACTGTTTAGGCATACAGCTTCAGGTAGTACTACAGTTCATATGGGAGTTGGATTCACCAGCAGTACCACTCACTAAGCATACATGTATTGCTTTAGCCTACAATGGGACACCACAGTCAACAACAAGGGACTACGTCACACTGTATGCCATACTACTTTTTCTGCCTAGCAATAGCATACACATCTTTTGCTAGGATCACAGCTAGGACACAAACTACCATGACAGAAACAATTTCACACTAAGCTATCACACCTTTACAGACCTTGCACACATTCACCAACAAATTCACCATCACACTCAGTCAACCTCACATAACAATTATTGCACTAAGTACATGTGTGTGTGCTTCGTGTCATGGGTAGGTAATACGCTATTGGCCCTAGGGACTACAGCAGCCTAGCCATACGCTACCCTGGCCTTTGACACACATGTACTTTAATTTCACTTATCCCTGTCAATCAGAGCCACAGAGGTGATTCCCGGGGTGTATTTCCTATCTCGCAAACAATCATCAGGAGTATTTATGACAACTGCTAATGAGGAGCTTTGTTTGCTATTGATAGGTGGTTTGTTCCAGAGTATGGCATGTCTCTGAGTTAGGACTCTATCCCTCCAGCATGTGCTGTTTAGTGAACTAACAAGGTGTAGGGCCCTAGAGCGTGTATCCGGGAGGGATTGCAATATGTTTACGTGGAGGATGTCCAACAGCTATGGGTGTGACATAGCTCGGTATGTTAGGCAGAGGTCACCTCTGGGTAGGCGCTGTGCAACACAGTGTAGCTGTGGTTTTGTGAGTCAGTCTGCATAAGGCATTTGTTTGAGGCCGGTATTACTCTTTGTGAGGTATGTCTGTGGCCTTTCCAGTTGCTGTAGTTGGCATTGTACTCTCTAATGGGTTTTAAGTGTGATAAGTAGAGGGGAACACTGACCTATATTTCCCTAGATGACACACCTTTTGTGATGATGTGTACCACGTAGACAGAGTACATGACCAGTGTAGCATTGTGATTATCAAAGGGGAGGCTACTGTCCACCTGTGTCCCATGTTCCCTTATCACACCTTCGGTGTTAGGTAGACTACCACCTATGTGGTAGTTAATAGGTACAGTGTTCTGGCAAGAAGGGATGGCACTGCAGTGTCAACACTGAGCTTCAGTCCATAGCTTGGTCGCCAGGCATCTGTCGCAGTACGTATGCCCCATGTCTCTCTCCTATATATATATATATATATATATATATATATATATATATATATATATATGTCTATATATCTATATATATTTATATCTATATATATATCTATATATATATATCTATATATATATATATATATATATATATATATATATATATATATATATATATATACACATACATGCACACATACATATAAACATCCATTGCTGTACATATAGATGTACATATAGGCACATATACAGTTCACTATTCATGGTGGGAATATCACTTATGCGACAGTTGTGAGATATACAGTTATGTAATAATATTGCACAGTATTGTTCAGACTGCATTGAAGATGTCCTCAGCCCATGTAGCTTTAGCAGGCTTCACTGGCTGCAACACTGCAAAACTGACAGGGCATACCCACAGTGTTTAACCACCATATGTCATATACCAGCACTGCATGCTATTTTCTTTGCCACACACTACAACCTACATAGAAATATGCACATAACAACCTTCAACAACGTATATATGTACAACCTTCACAAACAGTTGCAGTATGTCCCTTGCCCTATGCACGTGTACAGATACATAGAGATACGTACTGCTGCCACATATGGAAGATTCACAGTATGTAGAGTACTCTTCATAAACGTCTGCTACATGCCAACAAATACATATGTGTTACATACCTTTCGTTTGTATTGCTGTGTTCCATTTGTTTTTAAAGGAATTTTTTTTTTTCCTCTGTCTGTTGCTCTTTCTTTTTCTGTGTTTCTCTGTTGTCTGTGTCTGTGTCTCTGCCTCTGTCTCTGTCTCTCTCTCTCTCTCGTTCTCACTCTCTCTCTCTCTTGCTGCAATAAGATTATTGCATGTGTAGACAGCAAGTACAGCCTGCTTTTCTAGGTATCTGCACATGTGCATGTGATGGCCTCTGCACCAATTGGTGCCCACCATTTGCTAATTGTATGCAGCCTACTGTGTGGTAATTGCAGTACTCACTGTCATAGCAGCCCACTGCTATAAAATGCTAGGTTAGGTAGGCATAGCCCTTTCAGCTTTCCAAAGTGAGGCCCATACTTGTTTGCTGTGGACACCGTTGTGTCAGTCAGAAGGTTAGTATACTTCTTATCTCTGAAGCTAGGGTTGTAGCCAGTGATTTGCATGTTGTACTCAAACCTGAATGTTGCTGCTTCTAGTACACACTTGTCAGTGTAGAATTTTACTCACCCCTCCACATGCCTACACAAGATACATGGGAGTATGTACTTTCTTTTCTAATTAGACAATTAACTGCCATACAAAAGTAGTTATTGCAATGTGTAACTCTGGCACATGAACTGTTTGTGAACTACTATACTGTAAATAGTAATTACCTCACTTCTGAAAAGTTTGTTGTTTATTTGTGTTGACATTAGCATGGGCTGCTCAAGACAACTGGACACATTTCAGTACTGAGTATGCCTACCTACATCCTTGGTAGAGCCTGAATACACAGGTATATAGTACTTTTGGGTAGGGGTGCAGAAGTACAGAGAGCATTATATATTATTGTGTGATGTTTATCTTGCTGAACATACAGGTTTGCTGTGTACCTGTTAGTCTAACAAGGCAAGTAGTCTGTCTGCGTAGCTCCCACTTGTGGACATATCCAGATGGTAGCCAGAGGTAGCCTATTATTCTTTGTCTGTGCACCACACCGGTCTTTTCTGCACTGGAACAATGGCATTGTCACAGTTGGTTGCTAACAGTACATGGCTACATCCTTTGATATTTCTGTGTTGTACTCCTACATAAGGGTATGCTTGTGGGACTCATTCCAAAGCTATTTGCAGAGTGTGTAACAGCAGACAAGCTGAAATGCCTGTGTGTTTCTGCCTCTGCCAGGCCTCTGATACACTCAGGTATATATTTGAACAGCCTCAGGGAAAGGTACATATAAGTGGGGTACACCTGTAATATATTACAGACATTAAGTTAAGACTGTGAGAGAATCAGAGCATATGTATTAATACACCTTTTCTGACGTGCATGCAGTGTGTACTATTACTTATTGACATTATTCATTAAGTGTAATTCCCCACTCTTCGGCCTACCGTCAGTACTTTTCAGAGGGATTCTGAGGGACAAAGCTAACATTTGTTTAGGAATCAGGTACATTCCTGAAAAGCAGTCACAGTTGGGAAGTATGGCCTCTGCCCTATTCAAATATGCCAGTGTTTATCCTGCTCTGATAATGTGTGGGGTTTGTAAAGTGCTACTGTAACATTATTTCCGGCTAGAATGGCTGGTTCTCTTTTCACAGTCATGTCATGCAATTCCACAACAACTGCTGGTAAAGATCCACAGAACAAGATTGGTGTTATGACATTCCTATTTTCCCTTTACATTCACTCATTGTAATGCATGATATATTTATTACAGCACCAGCTTGTTGTAAATCTACTGTGGCCTAGTGGTACTTCATGCAGTCTAGTGTGCCCAAGGTCCGGGGTTCGAGACTGACATAGGTGTTTTATTTTTCTGTTCAGCAGAACAAGGGCCCTGCCATGCAGAGTAACTAAGGCACTTTTAAGCAGTTGTAAGCGGGTTTGCGCGGGTTTGCATGACACTTAGCAATACTTAGCTAAGCACACACATGCGCACACTTGCTTAAACCCACTAACTACTGCTTAAAAGTGCTTACTCCCGCTAACCCCCGTGCTAATTTCTTTGAAAAAAAAATGGGAAGATAGGAAAGTGGTGAAAAAGGGGGCACAAAGAGGGAAAGACAGTAGGGAAACAAGCTCGGGATATGCAGGACACGTGTAGGGAAAGTCCATATCTGCCCATTTCTTTACCAGCAACAGCTGTGTATATGCAATAAATATGGAGTGAAATTTGAAACCTTCCACCAGTGAGAGAGGGGTGAGGACAACAAAGTATGTTGTACTGCCAATTATAATTATCAGTTTACATGTCCAGCGGACATGTGTGCGAAATGGGCAGCCATGTATGGGGCGTAATTTTTTTGTGGGAACAGATTGCCCTTTTTTTTTTCAGGTGAGAGTGGAAAGTGAGGTAGAGGAAGTAGGTATATTTGGGGAGGTAGGTTGGGGAAGTAAACAGACAAGACAAGCAAGACGCATACAGGGGCAGAGTATGACACATGGGGTGTGTGAACACACTTGATGGGGACGGATGTTTGGAAATCGCAAGCCCATGAGCCCACAGATGGTAACAGTGGAACTGAGATCCCCACCCATGGGCAGTCACCACTGCACCTTCACAGCCCTGAGGGTGGCTGTGCTGGGAGCTGCGTAGGAAGGGCAGGCTCACCCATGAGTCGCGCCACTCTCGCCTTGAGCTGGCATAGGGGATCAGCGACTGAATGCTGGATCTCCCTACGCACCACAGCCCGGACCCTTCAGAGGGTGACAGGTGGCCCTTCTCTGCCCACGCTTGCATGGGGGGATGAGCCCCATACCCTGCAGCACTTCCACCCGAAGGTGGTACAGGACCAACGGAGGAGGGGAGCCCGGACTGGGCATCGGACCTGCTGGTGCCAGGTGCAATCGCCAGCTGAGGAGCAGCAGGTGGGTCCACTGGGACTGGCCTTCCCATACATTCTGTGATTAGGTGTGTTTAATTACAACATAAACAACAGCATTCCAAATTAGTTGTAACAGCATGCAGTAATATTCCCATTAACCCAGCACACCAAAGTTCCAACAGTTGAACAGCAAGCATAACACATGCGTATATTGAACGACAGTGGACATTCCAACAGCATGCAGAGATGATCGGTGGCAACAGGCCACCAAGATTGTGGTGTTTGAACAGGGCACATGCATCAAAGTAAATGCAGATATTTATAGAACAATAGGACATATGTCCCAACAAATGTTTTGAGATTAGACATACCCACTGAGGTGTGGAATTACATTGTTTATGCACATACAGTAGGGTATAGAAAGAAACCTCAATTAACATCTTATAAGTACTTTTAGTCTACACTATATTCCTATTGACTGCAGGTGTATATCCCCTACATGTATTATTACACTTGGCAACATGCATTACGTTGTGTAATGGGTTTGGCTAGTTCATTATATACCTGACCTATATCTGACATACTAACTGTCCAAGATGCAGATGTTACTGCTACATAGTTATTTATTTTATTTTTATTTCTATATCTACATATCTGGATGTGTTCAGGTGACATTTTCAGTTAAATTTCTACAGAACCCTACATTTCGTGTAGCACACTCACATTTCTGGGGAACACATTAACAAGCTACTCGTGTGCCAGATTTACTTATGCATGCCAGCCATTAACTGACTGTTGAGGACTGTATATATGCTTCACAGCTACTGGCACTTCTATCATCCACTTTATATGGGACTGCCCAACTGTGGGTTGACAGCACTTATTACAACAGTACTATTTGTATAATGCAAGGGTACAACAACATTTCAAAGTAAGTGACACAGACACACTCCAGGTATTATACCTTTATTAATTACATTACACACTTTTCCACAGGCTCTCTCCTTTTTTTGATATTACAGTGCATACGGAAGACAAATTCAAGACATATTATACCTTTATTAATAGGTTACAACACTCTTTTTCAGGCTCGCTCACTTATTTTATATGACAGTACATGAAGAGATATTATTCCGGACATATTTTACCTTTCTTAATGGGTTACTACACTCTTTTTTTGGCTCTCTGACTTATTTTATATGACAGTACATGCAGAGGAATTATTCAGGGCATTTTATGGCTGTATTATTGGGCTGCAACACTTTCTTTCAGGCTCTCTCACCTATTTTATATAACAATACATGCAGAATAATTACTAACCTGCCTGGTGTCACAGCCTTAGCAGCCTATCTGCATAGGCTTGCTGATTCGCAGCATGGACACCTGCAGCTGTGAAGTAAATGAAGGGATATTGAGACATACCTATCCATTATATAGACTAAATTAGCATGTCTTACATATTGCATTCCATGGCTACCTACTCAGTAGTGGGGCATCTTGCATGTCATGGGCCTCCTGTATCCATTGGTTCAGTAGGTCCTGCTTCCTTCTCTTCAGGTCTGCATGGTGGTGACGGACCTGCTCACCAGTCCGAGGAACACCTGTGGCACTGGTGAGATCATGAGCTAACCGTTTCCAAGCCTCTGCTTTGTACTCCGTCCCTTGGAATTGGCCCTGCAGGAGTCTTGAATAATGACGGTGGACAAGGAGCCAAACCATGTATTTTGACTCCTCGATGCCCCGCGTTGCGCTCAAAAGCGAGTACCCTCTCCAGCACCAGCCATTCTAACTGCAGATGGGAGCTACAATCAGTTATGGTGAGTATTCCCGCCTATGCGGCTTAAATATGCCGCATTTCCCACACTTTTTTGTGATTGGCCATTTTTGAAAAATCTTGGCTGACTGCAGACCTGCTTAGCAATGGTTAATCTACCATTTATAAGTATATGTATGTTAACAGTGGCTGTTTATCCTATGCTATCATGGCTTAGTGGTTCAGTACTTTGATTATGGTGCACATTGTCCTGGGTTCGAACCTTGTCATTGCTTTTTATTTTACTACTGTCCAGACAGGCTAGGGGGTATGGCTGTGTTTAGGCAACTTTGCTCTACGTTGGTCCACGTTGCCCGATGGTGTGCTGGTTGGCGCGGCTCCACGCAAACCGATTGCGCTGGGTAAAGTGCTATTTAGCTATGGGCAACTATATTGCGCTGGGTAAAGTGCTGCTTAACTATGGGTAACTATGTTGCACTGGGTAAAACGCTGCTTAACTACGGGCAACTATATTGCGCTGGGTAAAGTGCTATTTAGCTATGGGCAAATATATTGCGCTGGGTAAAGCGTTGCTTAACTATGGGCAATTATATGTCAGGATCCTTTATAAGTATACATTTTGTTCACTGATACATAGGCCATTTCAATGCTTTTTAGTAAAATTTTATTCATATATGTCAGGAATTATTTCATATACTAATTTAAAACATAACATAGAAAGGGGAGTGGTGGGGCTCAAACCGTGAATGCCTCCTTTTTGTGCGAAGGCCCTACCACTACGCTATTGCTATTTGGCTTAATTTGCATATACATTCCTTATTATGCTCTTCAATGTCAACATCGTTAACTGCAGCTAAGCAATGGGCACACCTGTGCAAACATGCGCAAATATGGGCAGCTATATCGGGAATTAGAAAAAAAATTTTAAAGTTTTACTTTTTATAACTGTACTGGGGGTTTACAATGTGAGGGAGTGTAGTGTTGGGTACGTAGACATTTGAGCGGACTCGCTCATGTGTGTTGACATTTCACAATTCAGACACTTGCAGAGGCGTGGACCTTTGGACTGCTCGGCAGTCAGACACGCCCCCTGCCTTCCTGCATGGTCCGTGTTAGACTTGGAGTGGAGTCAGCGTGCCCTCATGAATATGCATGGCACGCTGATGTCATACCGTTCAACTGCAGTTTCCGAGTAAGACTTATTTAGTCTTACATGGAGGATTCGTGAATCTGGGAGAACATCTTTCCAGTAAGAAGTAAAACAAAATGCATAAACCAGTAATGACAACATTTCCCATTCCAGAACATTTCAACTATAAAAAGCAGCTCAGATTGCTGACATTATAATCCACCAATGTCAATCAATCTGCACAATCACTGTAGAAGTAAAAGTAATTTGAATAATTCCACATTATAATGAACTATTAGTAATGCAGAGGTTGCTGCTGGCAAACAACTTTTGCATTTCAATGCTTTATATATAAATTCAGTGCCTGCTGCCCTTGAATAATAAATTACCTACACTTACACTAAAAAAATTGATTTCTTGGTGATACTGGCATATGCAACAGGAAATAGCTTGCAAACATCAACAGTTACATAGTTACTAGGCATGTAGCCCTGGAGACTGGTAGACTAGCCCAAATTCCCAATTGTTCCAAAGCACTGTCTGGATAAGTGACTTACTCAACTTAACACAGTGGGCAAATAAAGATATAAAGATTCAAACCCTGCACCCTTGCCACAGGAAGCAGCTCATTAATAAGCTGCAGTTTTAGTCCTCTGTGCTAATTGCTAGACTGATAGTGTTTATCTGAATGCAGAAACCCTTTACAATCTGATTGTAGAAAAGCCTGCATCACAGTAATATTCAGCAATGACTACATAATGGATGGTTCTGATCATCACGTCAAATAATGCCATCTGTATACTCTGACTGCATTTGCTGGAGGCTGTAAAGAAGGTACTGTAAAAATATATAACTTAAATGCATCATGTTTAGATGATATTTCAAAATCCATGCCTAATAGTGAATTAATTTATTCTTTAGTGCAATTAATAATGAAAATATATTTACTTATTTATTTGTTTGTTGGCATTTGTTTAACGGGAAAGTCCAACTGGACACAGGTGCCCTTTTTCAACAAAGGCCTGGGGAGGAAAGCACCAAGGAATCATATTTAATGCAATCAATATTTACAATAACACATTTTATAATGCAGTTTCAGTGAATACATAGCATAATAGTCAGCACAATAAAATTTGCACTGATATTCACAAACATTAAATTTGCAAGCCTTGTACTCAGACTTTACAGATAGAAGTGTGGTGTATAAGATGGGTAGGAGTCATTTAAGAAATACAATAGACTGAGGTAAGAGGAGATAAGCAAGTTTGAGTGTTAGCAGAGAAGTAGTGATGGTACAGTAATTTGGTTGTGCTAATCACAAGTAGGTATAGTAATTTAAGAATTACAATAAAATGAGGTTAATAGAAGAGCATAAGCAGGTTAAATGATTTAGTGCTTTAAAGGGAGGTATAAGAAAGGTGATGAAGGGTGTTAGGGAGATATGACTCAGATGAGGAGCATGAACAAAACCATTAGCCAGAGTGGAAGTCTTTTAGTAATGGTTTGAAAAGATGAAAGTATGTCATAGACCTGGTTGATACAGGAATTTTATTCCAAGTTCTAGCTACACTATTAGACTAAAGACTGATCACAGCCGCCTTTTATGGTTTGTAGATGGTAAGTCATTTATTATTTGACCAAAGGGGACAACTTGAAAGATAGTACTGGAGTAGGGGTCTAATTGCTGTGGTTATGGGTGGATGGATATTCAATAATGATTTTTGGGGTTAAGGTGAGCTGAGTATATGACACCCGGTGAGGAAGCTCAAGCCAATTAAGTGTTTTCAGTGCTAAACAGTGGTGGGGGCAGTAAGGTTTGTTGCAAGTGAATCTGGAAAATTTGTCATAACATTGTTCAAGTTTAGAGCTAAATGAGGCTTGTAGGTTGGTCATAAGAGGGACTCTGTATAGTATAGAGGTTAAGAGTTAAGTGGTAGCTAGAATTACCTTTGCAGAGTCTTTAAGGAATTTCTTTATTTTATGTAGGGTGCCTAGCTTTTGATGGGTTATCTTAATGCTGTTGTGGATATATAAATCAAATTTAAGATTGTTGTAAATTGTCATGCCAAGATGTATGTTTTGTATATGGGGTAACTTCAATCATGGTGCAATTTAAGGAAGACATTTTAAAGTTGTTTTTTTTTCATGGAAATTGGATTTTGGAAAAAAGAGATGTAATTTAGTTTTTTTTTTGGGGGGGGGGGTTAATAGCAAGTGATTATCCTGTATCCAACTTTTAACAGAGGTAAAGGCTGCATGAATAATTCTCTAAGGATGTATTAGGTTGTAGGAAATGCATATCAGGGTAGAATCACCAGCATATTGTATGAAGGAAGCTTGCTGAGAGGATTTCTGTAAATTATTATTGAATATCCATACAACCTCTTTTTTCCCATATGTTAAGGAGTAGAGGGCCGGGAATGGAGCCCTGTATCACACCAGTACTAAGGAATGAAGGGAGACGATTTGGAGAGCCATTTAACAGACTGGTATCTATCAGTTCAGTAGCTGTTAAACCATAGTAGTGTGGGTTGTGACAGCCCAAGGTAAGATAGAAAAACAATTAAAGGCAAAATAAATGTTGCAGTAACTTTTGCTCAATAGCCCACAAGTCATACAAAAATTAGAAATTTTATTGCACATAGTATACGATTTTTTTAGGGGCGGGGTTACTTGCTTGCATCACACCTACATCTCATGTTTGACTTCCCTATGTATTCTCTTTCATTAAGAATAACTATCCCATCTGACATCACTCAGTACAGGTCTGACCCACTTGGATGGCTAATAATGCTATATTGTTTCAGCTTATACCTCCAGAGTCAACAGAGCCAGATTATGGACAAATGAGGCCCTATTCAGGGTATTGAATCAGGCCCTTGACAACCATACCAATATCACTTTACTTGGGTGTCACTACCCAGTTACCATAAACACTTTTCAAACCTGCCAGTGTGCATACTATTTTTTTCTTTACTTTTACAATTATCACAGAGCTTTGGAGTGCATTTTAAAAATTTTATTTCAAATTTAACAGGAAAACACAGCTGTTTTCTAAGCAAAACATTATCACACTGAAAACAGATGTAGCATAAGAAACAGAACACTTATTTTCCCTTGAAACTCAAATTTTGTGAAGAAAATGCATCTGGCAACCCATTAAACTACAAGAGATGTGCTGAGATTCATACTCAAATAGCATACTATGACATACTAATTAGTGTCTATGTGAAGACAGCAGAAATTCCAAAGACAAATGTATACTGTATTTGCTAACAACTTGAAACACCCCACTTGACACCAGTGTCCCTTTTCAGGTGCAGCCTAAGAACAGTCTGGTGAAGTAACTTGGCAGTATCACATTGAAGAGAAATGAAGGCTAAGGGAATCAAACCACATACTACAGAAAGCAGCTCATAGTCTTCTTCGTTATTCAACTCTTTCATTTACACTATAAGCACTCTGGTTCATATGTAGTTACTAAGATGCAGTCCAGGGGACTATTGAGGAGCCTTGCCCTTATTTCCAATTGCCCTAACGCACTGTCTGGTTAAGTGATCTGCTCAAGAACATGGCATAAATAAGAGGCAAAATCAGAGATCTTCTGGAAAACAGAAGACAGATGAGAGCATGGGATATTGGTTTAGCATATCAACCAAAGGAAAACGCACTCCTGAGTGCAATACCCCCTTCTGCTGCATCAGCAATTGATCTACCTGGTGTGGGAATGGAACCTACAGCTTTCTACACCAAAGACAACTGTGCTGTTGTACTACTGACACCGACTATGAACTACCCAACTATGAGACTGTGACTGACACTGTGACTGACACTGACAGACTGTAATCTTCAGTAATTTATAAAAAAAAAAGTTAAAGAAAACCTGGTAGATGGTGTGGAGGATTAAGGCGCTTGACTTCTGGTAATTAAGGTTCAAGGTTTGACTCTGAGCAAAATAACTTCACTAGACGGTGCTTAACTGGGGGCATTGTACGCATGCATACACACCACTGCTAATACTGAAGTCACTCACTGTAACTTGTTTCTGCTTGTAAATGCTGCTTTTCATATGTCCGGTGCATGTTGAGTGCTGTGGCAAACTCTGAGGAGAGGTGGTATTTAGTGCTTACTTGCATTTCCAGATGAGGTTGTCCTATATACCTACTTGTATTTTATGTTCTGTGTTCCAATGTAGTTATGTCTTTATGCTGCAATTTGTGGGGCTTTTAAAGATGTAACACAGGTTTTCTGGAGCTGCTAGTTACAAAAAACATTTTTTATTTTTTAAAGGAGAGAAGACACCCCCCCCCCCCCACACCAACCAGTGGACTCTAGGCAGTTGCCTAGTACTGGATCCAGCTCTGTGCGCATGCGCACACACACACACACACACACACACACACACACACACACACATATGCTCACGTGAGCGTGTGTGTGTGCATAGCCTGGATCAGCATAGTTTTCAGTTATTAAATTATAAATAAAATAAATCACTGGATATCTTTACCATATTTATTAGGGGGGGTGAAGACATCCATGTAGGTTAATCCTGAGTTATTTATCATTGGTAGAGCCTGACTGAATGGATCTTCAATACTAGATCAGTTCATTCAGCAGATCATCTAACAAGTAAATAAGTAAATAAATCTGTAAATGACATCTTTCTGCAGACAGTACCAATGTAATACTTCTGTTGATATCAAAGAGCTACTCAGAAGAATGCACTTCATGTAGCAGCAACAGCACCACATGCTTTTAAAATAGTCTTTGCAATTTTGTTTCTCCTTCTGTGCTTAAAGGTTTTGTTCTAATAAATGACTAAAACATTTGTTACCTTTAACCTCTTCTTAGAAATTGGAATATAATTAATCTCTTTACAGCTAATCCCATAGGGATGACATACAATAATCACCACTCCCCCACCAAAATTCCCTCTAACTTCTTCAAAGACAGCGGAATTCTTTTTTGCTTCTCTGCCAGTGAGACCCAAAGTTTGGTTATTCACATTGGTAAGAAGGAGCACTGAGCTGACAGCCAGGAGGTTGCGAACTTGGGTGTTCGCCCACTACACCCTACATTGTTTCTTGCATAAGCTTTTGTTTAGTATTCAAGTGCTGATATCTAACTTTATACTGCAGTGTAGTCAGAGTGGAGAGATAGATGGGCTAGTGGGTATAAATGGAAAACAACAGTACTTACCAAGGAAAAGAAATCTAATGTTTGACTTATTCAGAATGAAAACATGCAAAGTACAGGACTGCTCTGCTGTTTGTAGCTCTGAAGAAACAGGCTTTCTTCAGGTGTCATTGCATCGCTGTAGAAGAATCCCTTTGATTGCGAGTAACGAATGAAGTTGGAGTGGCATGTTTTGCAAGGGGAGGAGGGGTACATTAAACCCCTTGGAACCGAAGCTTGCTGGAGGTCTCCTTTCTTAGCCTGCATTGTCATGTAAATGAAGGGCTTTCAGCTTCCAAAGACTTAAAGGCCTGAATGACAACAGAAAAGGTCACCAAACTCGTGACACTGAATGGTGTAACAGTGCAAACAGCCAATCATTTTGCAAGTCAGGTTTCTCAGGAAGATGTTTTTCTAAACTTTAATGAAACTTGCAGACAAGATACTTAATGCCCTCTCACTAGCACCCCCTAAAAGAAAAATCCCTGAAAAGAAAATATCATCTGCTAAAAAACATTTTTTGTATATGGAGAAATGTTAACAGCTATGTATGTATGTCTGTAAAGTACATGACAAACCAACTATACAAACACGTCATTGTTCAGATTCCTTAACATGGATAATGGATTATGTTCTGTGATATGGCAGCACATTTTCCTTATTTATGGCAAACGATATGGTATGGAATTGTAATATTCCAGTGTCACGGTTTGTATTTTGTAAGAATATTTACGTTTGAATCTCAAGCAGTGGTAGAAAAAAACCTTAAGGAGCTGCCCACTGTCCTGATTAAGAAACTTTAAATAAATTAGATGTGAAACATTTTATCTGCGTAACTGTACTGCAAAATATATGTTTGTATTTAATCAGCATTAGTCTGTAAACCCTAGGAGTAATACAATAAAACTATGCATTGTGTTCAGGTTGTTTAGCCACATTTGTCACAGAAATTATAGGAATCTGCTCAAGTTCACTGAGAAACAGTTTTTCTTTGCTTCATTAAGAATCTCTGACATTTAGACCAACTTAAAGTATTGGGTTAGAAAATATAGCAACATGTATACATGAAATAACCTTTAAGACAGACCCTGAGAAAATTTAAGCTGAAAAAAATGCTTATTAAATATTTAGAAAGAAATCACAATCCATAGCTGCCTTCCTTAATCTGCTAACACAATAAACCTCTCCATCAGGAAGAGAAGTAAACCAGATTCATATGGGATGGCCATATGATACAAAAAAACTAATGACTCGCAGTATCAACAATTTTTTTTTGCTGCCTTAATACCATGAGTGCAAATTAGCAGTCATGGACATTCACCTTGTTTTAGGAGCTGTACTATTTTAGGAGTTAAAGTAAATGGGGAAGAAGACACCCATAGTCCAGTTTGTAATACAAAGAATCAATATTTTCTGCATATACCGGTCTCATTCTCTCTTACCCTGTATCTCCCTCTCCACCAGGGCCACTGTCAGCCTTTTTTGAGGCCCCCAGCAAGTTTTACGTTGGGGGACCTCTGGATACTTCCAGTCTAAATATCACTCTGTCACTGCCACCCCTCCCAAGCAAACTTTTAGTTCATACTGCAAAGTTTTAGAAGTAGTATACACAGGTTGAACTGTAGCTACAATGCTGTTACATTATGTCAGGTCTGTGTACCATGTTGGCTCATCTCACAGAAGGATGTTCACAGTGACTGGCATTTACTTGCAATGGTGTTACGTTACAACAACCCTATATACAGGTCCAGCATTAGCTGAAATTGAGCTGTAGGCAAAAGCCTCCATGGAGCTCCCTATTGTCTGCATTGTGTACCACACGCACACACACACACACACACACACACACACACACACACACACACACACACACACACACACACACACAAACATGCAAACACACATCCTCCAGTAGTTCCTCTTGTTTTCCCCATCACAGGTTAGCCATGACATGTACATTTTTTTTTTCTTTTGTCATATTTTGCATACTCGTCAAGGTTTTCCAGAAGTCATGACTTTTTACATGCTTTGAAGTGCATTTTAGAGTTTTTTTAACCCTTTCATCCAGTGATGGCCTGGACAAAATTTAAGAGTAAAGAAAGAAAGTCAAATTGTTATTTTGTTAGTTTATTATGAGCTGTTATTTTGACAGTTTAATTTGTCAGATTGCTGATCAACTGTATTTTTCCTTGTATCCAGTTAACATGTCTTAACTGACTAAGACAACACAACAATAAATGCAATAATTGTTAGAGGCATAAGAAATAAAACTGTAGCTGAAACTTGTCTTAAACCCAGCATAACTGACTCTGAAGTTATACCTCGTAGCTATAATATCTTCCATAATGACCGTATAAAGAGGAAAGGTGGTGGTATTGCTTTAATATTTCCCAACACCTACCACACTTCCCCTTACAGCAAACTAATAAAATTCAGTTCCTCAGAGCTTCTTATTGCTTTCCTCAAAATAAACAGTTACAAACAAATACGTATTACCGTCCTTTACATCCCTCCTGGTGACAATGCAGCTATACTGGAAGATATCCTACATTGGATATCTACTACATTTCCACAAGAAAAAATACTACTAGGTGATGTGAATGTCAAGTGGTTGGACATAAACTCTAACTCCCCTACAGCTAGCATGAACTTATATGGTTTCACACAACTAATTAATAACCCCACACATTATAGCAAGACATCAAATTCCCTATTAGACTCGATCCTAGTATCAGACCCTAGTAAATCCATCACCACAGGTACAAAGTCAGACTCGCTCAGTGATCATCTCCCAATCTATATGAATAGACATCTCACACATCCAGTTAGACAGCATATTTATAAAACAACACACAATCTTTCCATGTTTAAACCAGTAATGTTTATTACTATACTGTAATCTATTAACTGAAACTTTCTAAAAATGTTCCCTTTAGACAATGCTGTAAATTAGTTCAGTTCAACTATTCTAAATATCCAGATAGGCTTGCACCTCCTAGAAGAAAGAGATTAAAAACAAATAACGCAATTTGGCTCTCCAAAAAGAGCAGAATGCTAAATACAGGATAGAGAAACAGCATGGAAAGAATGGCAAAAATATAAAACGCCTCAGTATCCTGAAAACTTTAGAATGCTTCACAATCATACAAAAAGCAAATATGTGAAGACAAAAAGTATACTGTAATAACTTTCAGAATAATACTAAACACAACCCAAAAACATTTTGGATATCCATTAAAGAAATCTTACATCCCGACTAAAAATTCCACTGAAACCCCTCTCCCAATAACTCACCACTAGCAACTGCAATACAGTTCAGCTCTTATTTTATAGATAGCATAGCATCTCTAACCAAGGATTCCTCAACATCTAATTCCAACACTGCCCTGTACCCACATAAAATCACATCCACTTTCATCTTCAAACCTGTGCCCACATCCTATATAAAACTGCTCTTAAACTTAAACCATGCTCTTCTTCAAGTGAGTACCTAAAATAGCACCCAATAGCATTGCCTATCCTGTCTCAATCCTTATAAATAGGTCACATTCCCACTCTCTGGAAAAATCGCACAGCCCTCTGCACAAGGAAATTCAACAGACATGAATAACTTTAGACTTATAGCAATCGTATCTCCCCCTCACCAAAATACTTAAAAAAAGTATTCAAAAACAGTTGCTAGACTACCTCCTGCACTGTCCTTCTAACCTATATAGACACTGTCAATAAAGCTAGAGATAACATCAAACAAGTCTCTTCCTTATTTGTAGACTTGTCTAAAGACTTTGACACAGTTTTTCATAGCAAACTTCTATGTCAGATGTCCTCACTATGCCTCTCTCAGTCCACCCTTCTGTAATTCAAAAGCTGTCTGTCCAATAGATATCAATCAGTAAAATGGCACTACATGCTCTCTCCTTACCTCTCAGTCACCACTGATGTAGCACAAGGCTCTATTCTTGGTCTCCTCCTATTTAACATTTTCATCAGCACCCTCTATACATCCAAAATGATTCCAATGTTATTAAGATAATTTACCAACATTTATATACCATATGCTGTAATGACAACAAAAGTGCTTTGGCAAGACATTCTGTCAATTGTTTTGGTTTTAGACATTTTAAATTTTTGGTTTTAGAGCAGGTTAAACTGGAAGTGTTTCCTGGAGACTGGATGAATTATTTACTCTAGAGGGAAATGTATTGGCAGATTCATTTTGATGGAGCCAAGTACCCCAGTTTAAATGATAATATTTCTATTTTAAGTGAACTGAGAAGAAGGGCAAATATAGTTTAAAAGAGTTTGTGACATTAGAATTTATATTTAGGTATTTAGTTCTATTTTAATTTGTTTTTGATATGCAATATTTTGTATAAGCTTTACAAGCTTTTTTCTTGATATTTAATGCTTGGGATACAATGATTGGCCATTGTATGGGGAGTGTGCTATCAGCTGTTTTTAGAGTATTTAAAGGAATTTCTTGTTAGCAATTGCGGTTCTGATGATGTCTTATAAAGAAGAAAACGTTTAACCACGTTTTATTTTATACTTTTTGTTATTGCAGTGTATTATCTCTTCATTCTCAGTGGTTATTAAATAAGTTTTGGTCTGGACGCTTTTGACGTGGTTTTATTTTACCATGAATGCAAAACATGCTATTCTATTAAACTGTAGCAGAATTAGATCAATATTTTTAGAGTGTTTCTGATTTTTGTTTTTTTTTCCAGTATTCTTCAGCAAAGAAGATAAGAGTTATAGTATCTGATGTCCTGCCAGTGTTTATAAAGCTCCATGAAAGTGAAAATGATCCTTGAAGATCAGGAGCATCTGTTCTTATTAAAATACTTGTAAGTGCTGAGATTACTTGCTCTGGTTTGATGATCTCTAGCGCTTACCTCACTCATGTTCATTCAGTGATTACCATCCTTGTCCTAACAGGGTCATATCACAACCCTGATTAGGATAAAGTGCATAATTGCTGAATGAATGTTCTCTTTTCCCATTCCTCATTTTCTCTCCAACTAACAGCAGCTTTTGTGGGGCCCCCACAGAGTCAAGGATAACCAGTGGGCTTCACGCAGCCATGGGTATCACGGATTACTAACACCAGCTATAATGTTAGTTTTAGTAGAGAGAATGCTCACCAGCAGGATTCGGCTAAGTCAAGGGCACTATGTCAGTGGCAAAACATTTAGTGAAACTATGTAGCCTGCAACTTGACAAAACACTGTCACTGTAACCAGCAACATTTTTGAACTGTAAAGGAGAAGTGCTGCCAATCCTTAGGATTCTTCATTCTTCATTTTATGAACACAGAATTGCTATACTAGTTTGTATTAGTTTGATAAACATTTCAGAAAATATCAATACGATAACTTAATCTGGTTGGGGGCTCCCCTAGGACAAGGGGGCCCCCACTGACCTCAAAGTTCACTGTGCCTGAGGCTGGCTATGCTCCTAACCTACCTGCCCTTAGTAAGTTCTCTGCCTCTTATTTTGTCTGGTTAATCACAACTGAACAAACAGTATTTTTTTCCAGAAAAAAAGAAGTAAATACAGAATTAGTGACAGAAAATGTATTCTTCAGTCCTCATATTGTAAATATGTTATTAGCTGGTTACTAGTATGACAATTAAAGCACAGTTACCATCTTTCCTAGTCAATTTCCAGCCTGCATATTTTATTTATATGTCATATTATAACTGATGCTGTAAACAAGCAAAAATGCCCAACAAGGTGAGCCTTATTAGGTAAGTAATGTATGCCTATGGTGTTGTGAGGCCCAGCAACATAGGTGGAGGGTCTTACCACCCCTGGAAGGATGTCATTTTCTTGCTAACACCTACCCTGGAGAGAATTATTGTGCATAAGAGAACTGGATTTCTGGTAAACTGCTTTGATACAAAATAGTTTCTCCCCAAATGCTTCATACCTGTTGTAGCATATATAATTGTTGTTGGATGAAGTCATTTACATTAGAATATAAATTATGTGAGTATTTAATGTCCAGACACACATACATATACACACACACACACACACACACACACACACACACACACACACACACACACACACACACACACACACACACATGTACCCAGCAGCAAACCTCTCTATCTTTTTCTCTCTGTCTCTCTCTTAGCACAAGAAATCTGCACAAAGTCAAAAATAAAGGGGGGGTGGAGGCAAAAGACCAAAAATAGGGATGAATTTTAAATATTGCTCTTATAAACTTAGAAAGTGCTAGAATATCAGGTTTTGTGTTAACATGTATTTTTGAAGGACATGAAGTCTGAAATCCAAATGTATGTCATTATTTAATGACTTCAGTTGTCAACAATTTGCCAAAAAAATACAAATTTTATGAAGAACAGCCCAAAAATATGAGGCAAAAATCTGGACAGTTGAGAGGTATACCCAGCAGTAACACCTGCTTTGTTGCCTGAATACATGGGTCTATGTTCAGTTACCAAAAAAATTAACTGCAAACTGCTAAATATCAAACGAAAAAGAGTGAAAGAAACCATCAGTGAACAATGACATCAATGATAGGAAATACAGAGAATGGCCATTGTTGGCCAACAACAATGGAAGTAACGTGATGCATAAGGTAAGTGAAGGGAAGCCTTTTAAATTTGCCCTATTCCCCACTGTAGTTCAATCTCAGAGTTAGTATATATATATATATATATATATATATATATATATATATATGCGCGTGTAGAAATGTAGCTAGAGGGGTATGGGATTGCAGCCCCCATCTTGGTTGGTTTTGTTTGTGATGTTAGCCGACTATTGCCATTTACTGTATTTCCTTTCAATAATGTCATTGTTCGCTGATGGTTTTTTTTCGGTCTTTTTTTGTTCGACATTTAGCCGTTTGCGGTTTATTCATTTAGGTAGCTGAACATAGACCCAAATACACATCAGATATCTTGTTGTGATGAAAAGAATGAAAAAAAATACAATGCAAGGCACTGCAACCCTCCATACCTCTTTACTGTCCTTGATTTTTGCAGAACACCCCCCAGTTTCGTTGCCTAGTTTTGCTCTGTCCCTCACAGAATGCTTGGTTTGCTTGTAAATCATTGAGGATTAGTCAGTGAATAATGCCAGACATTATTAGAGTTCCATGCTTCTTATTATTTAAACAATGAGTGCTGATGAAGTAATTGCCTTTTGTAGATGAAAGAAGGTAAGAGGTGTGAGCTGTCTCTGTCTCTCTCTCTTATTCTCTCTCTCTTTCTCTCACTTTCTTCTCATTCACACACACAGACTCACTCGCATACTCTACGTTTTTCTTTATGTACTTTTTTTATGATTTTATGCTTGCTAAACAGCAAAGCCCAAATCCTGTAGCCCACATGCTTGAAACCCATAATCATGAAACCATAATATTGAAACATCAAAATACTGAGGACCACAATATCAAACTCCTGAACTTGCTCTCCCCTGCAGGACCCATGTTAGCCCTCTTTCTTATGTGCATACTGGTAGTGAAATTCAGTATTCAAGATTTTTAGACATTGTGGTCTTCAGCATTTTGATCTTTCGATATTATGTTTTCTGTATTATAAGTTTCAAGCATGCAAAGAATAAATGCAGTGGTTCTCAAAAGAGATGCTGGCTTTGAAAGTATAAGGAAAAAATCATATGGAAAAACAGGTTAGACAGCTACATAGCATTGACATTATAAAGAAAATTAAAAGAAACAGGGCAAAGAACTATCCTGATTAAAACAGTAAGAAGCAGGTAAATAGTCACAATAGAAGAGGTTACTACAAAGGGAAAGGAGCCAACAAGATTAAAATGCAGAATAAAATATGCTTTATTGACAAGGTGACATATAAACACAATGTGTAGGACAGTGAAATATAAAATGGTGAATGGTGGCTGAGTAGAAAGAGAAGAAAAATGGAAAAGTAAGTATAATAATCTAGCACTTCTGTTTTATATTTATTAATTTATTTGCATTTAAGTCACAGCCCAATGGGCTATGTGCTCCTTTTCAGCAGAGGCCTATGGACAAAAACTCCACAAAAGTTGCAATTTAGTTATATACAGGAACAGTTTAGATTAAGCTCCACAAAAGTCAGACTTTGATTACATAAAGAAAACATTATAAGAAACTAAATATACCCAGAGGATAACTAGAAGGTATATTACAAATAGGTGCTATCATCAGTTTTACATTAATATTAACTAACAAGGTTATCATAGGTAAAGCTTGTAGCTTGTAAGAAAAAAGTGTTAGACAACATTTAGAGGCATGGAGGAGAAATGGTACTAGACTAATGTCTGCCATATTGGGGAAGATGCAGTCCCAGGGAGATTGCTTTATTTCAGAAGGTGGATTTGTGCACTAATTATCAATGCATTGAGCACATACATAATAAGGAGGTGCACTGCTTATGTTTGCGACAAAGCTGCTCATTTCTTGTGGTTCTCTTAGGCGAAGTGGAACAGTAGTCTAAAGTTTTGAGTAAAGTAATGTCCTGCTGTATTATTAGTGATATTTAATGATGGACAATTTAATGGATTATAGATTACGTTCTGGGCTATAAGGTGTTTTGTGCAGGATAGGCAGTGTGGTGGTTTAATCCAGTTTAGTTGCTTTAGGGCTAGGCTGTGATTAGTTTTGTAAGAGAGGCTGGCAGTGAATTTTTCTATATTATTGTAGCATACATCAGGTTTCATCTTATAGGTGGAGTGCACGTTTGAAACAACTGGTGATACACAGAGGAGTGATGGAAGGAGGAAGTAAGATGCAATAGTTTTCATAGCTACGTGTGTGAGACAGGGTCTATCTTTGTATAGAAAGCCAAGTTTATGGTGTGTTATATTATGGTTTGCAGAGTGTTGATTAAAGTTTAGGCTTACATCCACTGTGACTCCTAATATTTTAGTGTGGGGTATTTTTTCTTTTTATTTTGGTGCTGTTTGCTACTGTTATATAAAGTCTGCCTTTTGTTTGAGACTTGCTTTTGTAAGAAAGCATTAACTTGGTTTTCTTAGGATTTTGGAGTTTTACATAAAAATTAGGTGGAGGGACAAAAAAAAAGGCAAAAACACATTTTTATACCAGTTTGCACAAAGAAAAAAGAAATCTGACATAAGTCCTAAAACTAAAATTGGAAAAAAATAGTCTACTACAGTTTATTAATGTATTCACTTACCTTAATAGACTCACATGGCACAGGAGGGCTTACTACAAGTGCCTTGAGTCCCAGCTTTTGAAGACCACTGAATCGCAGCCAGAGATTCCAGCATGTAGAAGCTTGCATTGGCTGCCACTCACAGTTGTACTTGACTATGTGCTTGGGTGAGGTGCAGAGACAGTGGAACTGCCACACCTCACCTGAACATGTAGTCCTGTTAGAGCAAGATAAGTGTGGCACCCATAGGATGGCAGGGAATGGGAGGTGATGTGAATAAGACAGCAATCAGGTTAGGAAGTTATATTTAGAGTTAGGAACAGGGGTGAAAGAGATCAGGGTTATGGAAGGGTCGGAGGGATCAGGGAACTTTAGGTTAAGGAAGCAGGATGGGAGTTTTACATTTAGTCAGGGTTATGGAGGGGTCGGAGGGATCAGGGAACTTTAGGTTAAGGAAGCAGGATGGGAGTTTTACATTTAGGAAGTGACTGGGGAATTTATCATTAGGGAGCAGGAAATGAGTGATACAGGTGGCAATTTTAGTGTTAGACTTGGGGGTCTGGTAAGGCTGTGCAGTTCAGTAGGGTTGGATGGTGGGAGGGCTTGTTAATTATGTAGGACTGGAATAGTGGGAGTTACAGAACTTGACATTTAGAGCTCTTGACAGCGATCAAGTGTGTGTCATGAGCTGCAAGCACATGACCACTTGTAGTAAACCTGCCACAGGAACTCATTTTTAGGTGATATATATGAGGTGTGGCTGAGTACAATTACTTGTTCATAGTCACACTGCATACAAGAGACTGTGGAAGTCAAATGCCAAACACTGGACTAGAGCTTAGCACATATAACTCTCTTATAGCTCATTATTAATGTAATACCAAATAAAAAAAAAATCAGTAACTGGCAGAGGTGTTTGTGAAATCAAAAATACCATCTCTGATGTTATGTTTAGTGTCCTTTTTTATTTATTGAATTACTACTATTTTTGTTGGTGTGTGCTGAAGTCAGTTTCAACTTATGGTACCAAAACCTAAACTGTGCTGTTCAATACCGGCACTAGAATCAGGCTTTCAGTGTTATGACATAGCTACAGTTCCACACATAATGGCAGCAGATTGAAACATCGGTGTCATCACAGCTTCTTCTTCAAGTGTCAGTTGCATTATGGATACTGGGCATTCTTAAAAGTACAAGTACATCTACAATATATGTACATATGTACATGTGTTCTTTAGAAAACTGTACACAGAACTGTGCTATTACAGTCAGAAGATTAACTTTATCTCTGCTATAGCCACTATGAAGATAATTTACATTCTGTTACAAGTGCAGAAAATGAGCCCTTTTCAATGACATATTGGGACTCCAATATATTATTTGCATAGTTTACTGTTTAGGTCATGATTTTGAGATGGGTTGGGCTGGAGGTTAATAGTTTAGTGTACTTGCTGTCATCAGGTAATCATACATTCAGCTCGTTGACTTAATTATGAAATTAAATGATGAGCAATTAACAAGTGAGGGTTTCAGTGTCTTCATTAAGGACTGATGTTAATTTTAATGACCTTGAAAGACTTGGGCATTAGTTCAAGGAACAGGCAGCAGAAGACTACAGAACAAAATAAAAATTAATAGTCATTCTGTATGGTGCACCACAGTAAATAATATACTAAGCTAGATATGGCAATTATCTAAACTGAGAAGCAGAAATTATAAGCCTTTGACCGATGATAGTTGAATCATACTGATACTTATATTAGCAAATCACAGCCTAAGAAATTCAGTCACCTTTGTAAATAAAGCTTACCAGACTGCCTGTGCATGTCATAGCAAGATGTGAGTCTGCAACCACAATTAATGAAATGAAAGACATTATTCACTTTGGTTACAGCCTTTTACCCAAGTAAAAAATAACAGCAACAGACAGATGGTTACTCCACATTCAGTACCAGAAAAGTTTAATTATCATTCATTGAGCCTATGAGTACTAGGTCAGAGAGACTGGATCCAGATCCATAAAGGTCCTGTGGACTAGACCAAGGAATAACCTTATTAGCAAGATGTTACTCTAAGTTTGACCATCTTGAATAAATATGGACAAACCTCAGGCAAACAGGTAAATGTACCTAATGCTATTGGTGTTGGCAAAGTTTAGAAATTGCATGCCGTGGAAAGAGATAAATATATAATGTAATACTGACAAACAATGTGTATGAACATACCACTATGAGCCACAATGCCAAAAAGCAGTACACAAGCTGTTTTGTGTTAACACACCACTGAAAGGCACTGCTGTACAAAAATATGCAAAAGAAAGGGTGTCACTACTACAAAACTGAGAGATTAAACACACTCAACATCCAGTAGACAGAACACAACACAACAGTAGGTAGGCAAATACTAAAAATACACAGACTATGGCAGAATGGCAGAAAAAGTCTGGATGTGGAACATAAGCGTTACAAAGAAGTATGATGCTAGGAGGCCTAAAAGGGAGAATATAACAAACGAGGGTAGATTTTTGAAGAAATTTATGGAAATATTTGGTATGGAATATGTGAATTCAGTAGTAGGAGCTCGGACAGAATTTACATATTATTCCCCAAGATACAAAACTTGGGCTAGGCTAGACAGAAATTAATGTGCATTTAACTGAACATTTTGATATGCATCCAATAACTATTTCAGATGCTGTGTCTAATAATAATAATAATAATAATAATAAGGTCCGTCACTATTGCACACTCACCTAACCCACGCCCTAACCCTAACTCACTTAACCTGCCCCTAACCCTAAAGTCTGTCACTATCACACACTTACCTTACCCGCACCCTAACCCTAACTCACTTAACCCACCCCTAACCCTAAAGTCTGTCACTATCGCACACTTACCTTAACATGTCAGTGTTCTCAGCATCGGGCTTTTAAACTATTGGTCATCTCAGTTATCGATCTTCCGGTCTCGGTGTTCTCGTCATCTGTGTTTTGCGTGTCGGTGTTTTCAAGTAGACCCCATCCAGCACACACTGAGTCTGCATCACCAAGAGGCAAGTATGGTGACTATCACCAGCAGCTACTACATTATACTGGAGGGGTTAACAAAAATGCCCACTTTGGCACATAAAAAGTGAATGAGTCTGTTCACACTGCACATACATAACAGGCATTCGTTATTCATGGTGTATGCAAACACACTCATGCAAGGTATGCATAGTAGATGATTTAACATGACTGCATTCACCTTTCACAAAGCACATTTGATCATACCTCTAAACCTCTTAGCACAAGAAATCAGACAAAGCGTAAAATAATGGGGGGACAAAGGCCCAAGAATAGAGGCAGATTTTAATTTTTGCTCTTATAAACATAGAAAGTTGATAGAATAACAGAATGTGTATTAGTATGCATTTTCTGAAGGATATGGAGGATATAAAGTCTGATACTCAAATGAATGTCATTATTTAGTGACTTCAATCCTAAGTAATTTGACAGAAAACAACAAATTTTATGAAGACAAGACCAAAAATATGAAGCAAAAATCTGAGCATTCTGCGAAAAACTGGACAGTTGACTTGATATGTGCATAGTGAACAGTACTAACAATTCCACCTGTATAATACATTTAGCAGAGTGTCTGGCTTGTGTATCTGAAAGGACCACTGCACTAGGACACGCACATTTGCCAGTGCAGGTAGGGTAGATATATGCCTTGCAAGTGCAGAACTACACTGGACATGTGGAAGGAATGTACTGGATGAGGACAGAAACTGCTGTTAAAAGACAGACTCATCTCTTGTAGCTAGAGGCAAGCTGTGGAATATTAGCCCATATTTCCAAGTTCTTGTTCATAGGTTCATAGGTTCATAGGTAGATACTAGGCTATCTGCCCTAGGGCATTTATAAGCCTAGCCAGAGTGTATTTGGCTTCCGCTTCCCTATTAGATTAGCCTACTGTGCCTCTGTAAAGTAGGTCACAGAAGGTGCCCTTTTAAGGTTAGTTTACTGTGCCTCTGTCTAGCAGGGACACAGAAGAGATCCCAGGGGTGAATTTGTGATTTCCCATCCACGCGTCCAGATTTCGCTTGAAGAAGGTCAGCGAGGGGCTATGTCTAACATGAATTGGGATTCTATTCCAGAGTGAGGGGAGCCTCTGGGAAATGAATCTGTCCCTCCAGCATGTCCTATTTATTTTTGTGCTGAGGTTTAGGTCCCTGGAGCGTGTAGCTCTAAGGGACTTGGATTTTTTGAGGTGGAGCATGTCCATTAATTCTGGGTTTGACATGGCTTTGTACGTCAGGCATAGATCGCCTCTGAGTAGGCAGTAAGCAACTGAGTAGAGCTAGAGTTTCTTTAGTCGAGCTGCATAGGACATCTGTTTGTAGCCCATGATCCTCTTGGTGAGGTACTTTTGGGGTCTCTCTGGTTGCTGCAGGTGTCGGGTAAGGTACATCCCAAAAGGGGCATTGTATTCAATTATGGGCCTGATGAGTGACGAGTAGAGGGGCACAATGACCTCTCTTGATCTAGATGCGAACCCTTTCATGATAAGGTGGGCTATATAGAAGGTCTTTCTAACCACTTTGGCAATGTGATTATCAAAGGAGAGATTACTATCTACGTTGGTCCCCAAATGTCTAATTACTTCTTCCATACTTAATGGATTACCACCTATGTGGTAATTTGTAGGCACCTTGTTTTTCCCAAAGGGGATGACTATGCACTTTTTAGCATTTAGCTTGAGGCCGTGGCTCTGGCACCAAGCATCCGTCTCTGTGAGACCCTTTTGGAGGATGCTTGTGTCAGCTGGAGATTCGATAATGGCCCCCAGTTTGCAGTCATCTGCGAACCTTGTCAGCCATAATCCCCCCATGTTAGCCTGAACCTCAGAGAAGTATATACCAAACAAGAGAGGTCCCAGAACTGAGCCCTGTGGGATGCCACTTGTAACTGGTTTGGATTCGGACATGGCACCTGCGATTCTGACCATGTGGGTTCTATCTCTGAGCCAGTTTGCAACCCATCTTGTGATATAGGGGTTGATATTTAAGCTGGTAAGCTTATTTATGATGCCCGAGTGGGGTATTGTGTTGAAGGCTTTTGCAAGGTCCATGTAGGCTGTGTGGACTACCTTGCCCTCATCTATGGCTTTGGTAACTGTTTCAAAGAAATCAACTAGGTTTAAGAGGCAATATCTGACCTTAACAAAGCCGAATTGGGTAGGGTCCAGTGTCTGGAGGCTCCCAATGTCTTTGTTTATGAGTTCCATGATAATACGCTCCATAGCTTTACAGACCAGACTAGTCAGGCTTATGGGGCGATAGTTCCCGGGGTCCGTTGTGGCACCACCTTTGTGGAGTGGGACCACTGTAGCTGTACGCCATTCTTTGGGTACATATCCTGTAGTAAGGCTAGGTTTGAACAGTGACTTAATGTGAGGGTTCAGTCCTTCTTGGAGCTCGTGTAAGACACAGCCTGGGACAGCATAGTTGCTGTGTTTTATGCTTTGGAGAGGGCAGCTTTCACCTGTGCATCTGTGATGTCAGGGAGGTTACATTCAGTTGGGATAGGCATTTGCTCCTTTGGGGGAAAAGGGGGGAGAAGTTTGCACTGAATCTGTCTGCCAGGATGTTGGCTATGTCTGTAGGTTTGGTATATTTTATACCGTTATGCAACAATTCATAGCATATCTGGGAGTTTCCACCCATGTTCCTGACATAACTAAAGAAGGCCTTGTGATTATCTTTAGTGTCTAGGGCAATTTTTCTTTTGAAAATGGCTTTTGATGATTTTATGAGGGATCAAAGTTTCTTGCTAATACTGATCAGAGATGCCTTCCCTTTTTGGGATTTTGCTCTGTCATGTAGTAGCTTCCTCCTTCTGTTGTAAAGCTTATTTATGGCCAGGGTCCACCAGACCGGTCTCCTGTTTTTGGAGGAGTGAGTCTTGGTTTTATTTGGGATAGCACAATCCATGCATTCCTGCAGGTGCTCATAGAATGCATTTGTAAAGGATTCTGCGGATTGGGCTGTATTATCCTCTGGCCCGGGGGCTTTGAAGGATTCCACCTCAGTCTTGAGAAGTGCAAAGTTGGCTTTTGAGAAATTCTTTACAGTGATTTCCTTGGCTGGGGGTGGGGACAGGATATGGATGTCCAGGGAAATTTGTTTATGGTCTGATCTTACCAGTGAGAGGTTTACCTCTGATGTGGAACATAGAGTCCCCATGTTGGTGATGACCAGGTCCAATATGTTGTTCCCTCTTGTGGGAGTGGTGACCAGTTGTTCCATCGCGTTAGAGTTTATAAATTCAAGGAAACGTTGGGCGAGGGTGTTTGGGCTTGAGTATTTTTCCCAGTCAATGTTTGGGTAGTTGAAGTCACCCAATAACATAGTGTTTGGAGAGACCTTCATATTCTATTGTGACATGGAATTAGAAAACATTTGTAATGAAGTACTGGAAGCTTAACTTATTTCCAGTGTTATACTCAGATCCAGGTATGATTTGCCTATCTTCAGCAAATCAGACAGCAGAATGTAGGGCTATACCCATGATGTTGTGCTGTTCTTGTCACCATCTGTTGCCTGACAGTGGTGAGAATGGCATAGGCTGTGTCACTGCAGAGAAACTAAAAACAAGGACTTACAGTAAAACTGCTGCAGCAGCCTTTCCATCATGGAGAGTATGACTGTTCTAGCATTGTATTGCAAGGGTACAACAATGGATCTGACCAAGACCCTACTAGAATCTCATTCTTAATCTATAGCTGTATATGAACAGGTCACATGTGTGTCCCTGCTCTTAGAATACTGCATGCAACATGGGCAGTCACAGAGGCATACCAGGTAATGTACCAGTACATTTAGGGATGTCATACATGGAACTGTAGGGGCATGTGCAGGGCAGTTTATATAACATGGGCCAGATTCCTCTATAGACACATAGCACTATGGAATATATTATAGGTACCAGGCTCACTTTTGTTGGTTAACAATTCATGCCAATAAAACAGCTATCTGTAAGTAGTAAGGAAGACACTGTAGAGATAGTTTGATATCCTACATTTCTGTGGTCCCATTGCAGTAGGCAAATCAAATTTCCAAATTTATTCACTCCCTTATTAACTGGATGACTGGAATGGTGCAGGACCCTTTTCAGCTACAACCTGAGCCATTTGGCAAATTCAACAAACTTCAAATAGCAGGCTTACATAATGCAATAGATAGAAACAGGTACAAAGACGTAGAAGTTACATAAAACACAGTCAACAGAGACTAGGCTGAAGACCTGGAAATTAACTGGAGACAGAGCACAAGAGTTCAAGGAATTACTCATGGCCATTGTACCCCAGCAAGAATAGAAAATAAGTGCAGATGAAGAAGAATGGCAGCACCTCAAAACAGCATGTGTGAGGCTTATAGAACAAATATGTGGCTGAACCAGGTATGGAAATGAGGTAAATAAGAAAGCTGGTGGTGGAATGCACAAGTCCAGGACATCATCAAAAGTAAGAAGGAGTGCAGGAGAAAGGGGAAGATAGAAAAGGTCACACCAGATTAAGAAGGAATAATAGTTGGCTAACTAAAAGCGCAAGAAAGAAGTTGCAAAGAACAAGGCATCAGAGGCACTCTACTAGCTTCTGAAAAATGACTTGGTAGACAGCACAAAGAAACTCTAACATGTTACAAGTCAAAGACAGAAAGATAAGGAAGATACTCAGACATCTTTAGTAAGGGATGTCAGCAATAATCTCTGCACCAATCCACAGGACATCAAAGGTAGATGGAAGGAGTGTGTCCAACAGCTTCTGAATGAAGTAAACCCCACAAAAGCTGTACTGACCCAGACACATCCTTTGATGAAAGAATAGGAGGACCCACCACAGAAGAAAAAAGAGCAGCACTAAGAAAAAGGAAGTCAGGCAAAGCAGCAAGCTCAGATCAAGGTGATGGGTGAGATGGGGGAAAATGGCTCCTGAGGGTACTCAGAGCAATATGGAGAGATAGGCGTATCCTAGATGACTGGAGAATAAGCATGCTAGTGCCAGTGTAAAAGTACGAAAGTGACATCCATGACTTTGGGCAGCACAGAGGTACAAACTCCTACCACACTGCATGAATGTTCTGGAGAGGTTGATTAAGAAATGAATATACACTGTAGTAGAAACTAAGATGGGAGATGACCAGTTTGGATTCAGATCAGGATGCAGCATAACTGACCTGATGTTTGCAGTCAGACAGATAGTTGAAAAGAAGCTAGAGATGAGAAAAGAGTTCTACTGGGCATCTCAAAACTTGGAGAAAACACACAATGTCCCAATAAACCTGATCTGGACAGTCCTGCAGTGATTTGAAGTCCCAGAAACATTGGTAGAATTACTGCAGGCTATGTACAAGGATCCAGTGACTCAAGCACAAACAGTGTTCAGTCTCACAGGGAGGTTCCAAGTTGGAGTGGGTGTGCATCAGTGTTTAGTTCTGAACCCACTGCTGTTTATATTGGTGATGGACTATATTACCAAATAGGTCAGATGGGACAGATCAACAAAGCTGATGTACGTACAGGATGTGACATTACAAGGGGGCTCTAAGCAAGAACTTCAGAGAAAGACAGTGTACTGGAATGCAAAACTGAAGGCACATGGAAAAAACTCAGTACAAATAAGACAGTTTTAATGGCAACAAATGGGGGAAATCAAAAGAAACTGAGAAGTGAGATAGAAAGGAAAATTGTGAAAAAGGTTAACAGCTTCAGATATCTGGGAAGGGTGGTTGAGGAGAAGGAAAGTCTGTATGAGGTCAAAGCTAGAATCAGAGGGGGATGCAACTAAGTGTCAGGGGTAGTATATGACAGAAGAATGCCAAAGAAGCTCAAAATTAACATACAAAACAGTGATGTGACCAGTATTAATGTATGGTACAGAAACCTGGGCAGTAAAGCCAGACCAACTGAGGAAGCTAAAGGTGATGGAGATGAAATGCCTGAGATGAGTGATAGGATGCACACTATGGGACAGATGAAGAAATGAGGACATCATACTTCTCAAGAAAATAGGAACAAAAGCTCTTGGAAAGTAGGCACATTCAGCCAAAAATCTAGACATCTAATTATTATACACACACACACACACACACACACACATATATATATATATATATATATATATATATATATATATATATATATACGGATTCACTACTGAATCCCGAAATAACACAATCCCGAAGACCTAAATACCGAAACTATAAGCCCAAAACCCCACATTACCGAAATATTAAAACAGCGAAATTCAAATTCGCGAAAGTATACATACATACAGCACACACACAAACATACACACAGCCTCCCCCCATAACCAAACAAACCACCCTACACTAAAGATAAGCAGGGGGCTTTGCCCCCCTGCACCCCCCCCACACCCCCCATACTTTAATATTCTAACTCCAAGATTGCACAAAGATACACACAAGGCAAACTCACACCCACACATTACAGCCCCACACACACACACACACACACACACACACACACACACACCACAGTCACAACACACACTTACACACACTAAAGCCCCTCACAAACACACTTACACAAACATACTTACCTGAACCACAACACCAGAAGCACTAACTCAAAATCCCTTAACATCGGGATTTTGAATTTCCCGCTTCTGGTCTTTCGGTAATGTGGGGTTTCGGCTACATGGTCTTGAGCTTTTGAAATTCGAGATTTCAAACATTCGAGATTCAGTAGTGTTCCCATATATACACGTACATATAGACAGATCCCTATCTCACATACCTGTCGACCATCTGTTTAGTTAACTAAATTTTGTCAACGAAACGGATGTCGATCAAAGGTAAAGTCAACAAATTTTAGTAGACCTGAATGTTTACTTCAGTTGACAGTCCTAAAGTCAACATCTGTTTTGTTGACAAATTATGGTTGAAAACTGTGTGTGAGATTGCACAATCTCTAGGCTTGGGGAATGTGCCCTTTCCCCAGGGATTTGCAGTCTCAGAGGTGGAATGAATAATTAGCATGGAGTATGAGGGTTCTTCCTGAAAGTGGGAGGTGCAGAGGAAACATGATTTTAAAGTTGCATGCTCTAAGGTTCTTTCTCATTACATGCACAAAGTCATGTTGACGTTCCATTTTCAATTATTTCATGTTAGCTTTAAGGATGTTGACATTAAGGTGTTTGTTATTTGTAAGCAACCGCCCCCCCCCCCCCCATCTCTCTTTATATATATATTTAATACTTAGCATATCTGAAAATTGCACCTGAATTAACTCTGGTTACTCACCTTGTTCCACTTCCTTAATGAATTTTTTTTTTTTTTTTTTTTTGAAAAGCAAAAAATTGTAGACTTGGGACAACCCAGTACTGTTACAATATCTACATCTTTATTTGTGGGTGTTTCCAGCCTATACCTCCTGCTGTCTTCCTGTTGTATATGCCCTGTAATCTTTAACTCTTTCCCCCAGACAGTCTTACCCATCACTCATCAATCACTCACCTTCAGTTCAGGACTTGGGTACTGATAATAACACATTTGATTTTCACAAAGCTTCCCTATATGTGTGATTTAGTGCTATCATTCTCTGTAATTCATATATTTCTAACTATTCTGAAAGTATTTTTAAACCTTTTTAGTGTGGAATTCTTAAGTTTGGTTGAGAGATATATTTTTCCACCTTTAGATTGAATTACTTTGCAAAGACTTTAGAGGACATAGTTTTGTTTGTTTATTGTGTTACCATCTGTAATGCTGCATGTTTGTTTCAGTGAACTAGCACAAGGTATTGCCTTATACCTTAGACTGAGTCGGTTTGTGAGACCTACTAATTTATTGCCTTGTTTGTTCTCTACTTTCTCTGCTCCCTGCCGCTCTTACTCTCTCTTGCTTCCTTTTCTTACTTAGCTCTTTGAGAATTCTGCATACCAATTTTCATTTTACTGCAAAACAACTTTGCTCATCTCTCTCTCTCTCTCTCTCTCTCTCTTATTCCTTTTATTTGTATGCTACAGCACACTGACATTCTCTATCTGGACACCATCTTTAGTACTGCTGTCTGTCTTCCAATCAATTAATCAATCAATCTATCTATCCTTCAGTCTATCTATCTATCTATCTATCTATCTATCTATCTATCTATCTATCTATCTATCTATCTATCTATCTATCTATCAATCCACTATTATCCTTTCCCGTACTTCAGTACTATCTGATGGCATCGCATTTAATCATATTTGACATAGTGCTTCACAAGCACTAACTGTAACCCCATCTGTGTATTATCATTTGCAATAGTTTTTTTTTTTCTCAGCCGCCATTTTACTACCAGCCTCTTTTGTTATTATTTTTTCTGCTTACCATATTTTTTCAACTAGAAGGCCCCACCTAAAAGTTTTTTATGTACATAGGTGTTGTTTCTCACCTTACTTTACTATTGCACAAAATATTTGTTCATTCACCGGGCTTGCATCTATTTTACACCTAGAATGCTGTTTTGCACTTCCTCATTATCAACCCCCCCACACACACTTTCTACTCCACATGCTTTTTTCATGATGTCTTCATTAACCACACTTGAAATTTGTCTGTGATCTCCATCTCTATCTTTTCATAGCCTTTATAGCTGAATCTTCATTCACTTCCTTCTATACATAGGTCTGTTAATGTTCTTGTGTAATTAGTACCCATGGATTTTCCTTCTGGAGTATCCATTAATAATCCCCTCTTATGATTTCAGGGACCTCTCTGTGTCCTTTTTCCCTAGTATGCAAACCTTCCTAACATCGGTTCTTTTCTTCTGTACCAGCCTTCTAGTAGTCTGGCCCAAGTGACTCCTAATATTTTTTTCAATAATTCAGTATTACCCTTCACTGTACTTCTGCCCATACCTCCTGCACCTTATTTCTTTCCCTTCATTTCTACTTTTTAATTTCTCCAAGTCTATTGGGTTTCTATTATCATAAGGGGAATAGACCCCATTCCTAAGTCAGGGTATGATTAAAGTTCATGAAATTAGTATTGTTTCAGTCTTTGATGTTAGCCAGAAGTGCTCTTAGGGGCAGCCACAATGTGGCCAAAATTTACTCCTTCTGTAATTCATAAGGAGTTACAGGCATTGGCAGCATATCTAAATGAGTCGGTAAATTATTTTTTATTAGACCCATTGCTCCTACTACTACTATTGAAATTGTCTGGGTATCTTTCTTCCACATTACTCCCATTTCCTCCTGCAAATCTTGATATTTTATGACTTTATGTCTCTCTGTACATGAGACACTATAATCGCTAGGTGTAGCAATTTCCTGGACTACTGTATCTGGTTTTCTCAAATCTATTTTTGAATTTTTGGATGATCTCATGTGATGGACACTTCATCATTCTCTATAATGTTTGTGGTTCATGTTTCCACTGCTTCTCAGCTACTTCCATATATTGTAGTGTCGGTACAATTCCCAGCGCAATGGTCTTGCCACATTATTGTGCCTTGCATCAGTATACAGGACCTCTGCCATGAGTATATCACACCCAACAACAGGGTATGAGACTGTTTCCAATTCTGTTTTACAAAGCCTACATTTGTCTGTTTCTCCCACATGTTCAGTGGACTTTGTAAAGCAACATGTATGTAGTCCAATGTTCTGGGTTGCCATTATTAACAGTTCATCCTTTGGCTTCAACTTACCTCTCCTTAGCTATTCCTGCATCAAATCCTGACAACATGTGGTTGATCCAGGAGATCTGTATACCCACCACTATAGGGTCTATATTAGTTCACCAAAATGCCATTTCAGCGAACACCAAATCAGCGACACCAATTCAGCAAAAATTGTTTCAGCAATTCACTGACTTTACCAAGGGCAAAGAAGTAGTTGGCCAACTAGACAACTTTGCTCTTTTCTCCACTGTAGTATGATTTCGGGGGTTGGTATACATAGTTGAGGGGGTGTAGCCCCTCACATGGTGGGGTGAAACCCCCCACTTGGATGGGTTCTATGGGTCCATTGTGCTGTAGGGCAAGTATTTTCTTGCCCCTGGTAAATTCAGTGAACGACCAAAATTATTTTCACTGAATTGGTGTCGCTGAAATGGCTTATAGGCAAACTAATATAGACCCCCACTATGTTTATGGATTTTTCACATTTCTTTCCTTCTCATCTGATTTTTCTCTTTATATTCTTTCTTTTGTTTTTTGGCACATTCAGCTCCTGTCTGATTTTTGTCCTATTCTTATATGACTTCCATTCCAACTTGCCACCTGAACGTTTATGCTAAACTAAAAGGAGAGATCATCTTAGACTTCCTCTCCTCATGTTGTAAAAATTCCACTATGTGTGGCTCTGATGACATCAGCAGATATATATGCAGTCACAAGATTGCAGATCTATACATGTAATCAGTTTCAAGGTGGCCCATACCCCCTTCAGAGTGTGGAATATATAATCTTGGTATACACTGATTTTTATATATCGTTTGATAAATGTGAAGAATTTTTCTTACTTTTCTGTCCAGTTAATCCAGTATCTTTTGGGGACACTCAGTCCCACCAAAACTCTAAGTCAAAACTTGAATAGCTAATTTATTTATAGCTTGAACTTTATTTCTAGATGTCAAGCCTGTTTTAAATGTAACTTTCAGTCTTCTGAAGTATTCCTTACTGAGTTTTATTCTTATTTGCTCATGTTTTATTTTTGATCCTTCATCAGTTCCCAAATATTTATAAACTCCTTCCTGTTTGAGTTCCTTTATATCACATTCCTTTCCTAGACTGATATTTTTCTTGGTACTGCAACTTTCCTGCTTTAAATGTTGCTTTTGCACATTTATCAAGACCAAATGTCATTCTTATATAATTTGAGAAAGTTTTAACCACTTACAGTTGTGCTTTCAACTCCTCATCTGATGAAATATACAGTTTTACATCATCCACAAAAAGTAGATGAGAAATCTTTAGCAAGTTTGTTTTCTGGGAGCCAAATTGTAACCAAGAACTAATCTGTTAAGTTAACAACTTAATGGGTTAAGGGCAAGACAAAACAGCAGCAGTAACAAAGAATCACCCTAGAATATCCCCTTTGAATTGTTATCCCTGGGATAATAATTTGCCCTGTGCCATGGCTTCATTGCAAAGTGGTTTGACACTATTTCATGGTCACTGTAATGAAATTAATCAGTTCATGATGTGTTTTATACATCAATAAGCACTCCTTTATCCATAAATGAGGGATACTATCAAATGTTTTTTGTAATTTAGCCATGCCATGCTTAGATTCTTCCCCTTTTTAGAGTTCTCCATCATGACATTATTTAGCAACAAATAATCCTTTGTTCCATATGACTTTCTTTTGTTACCCTTTTGTTCTATTGCCATGATTGAATTTTCTTCTAAATGACTTTAAACTCTATCTGTATCAATTCCATTATATAGTTTGTAAATCATCACATGGCACAGAGTTGTTCTATAGTTTTTAGGACTTACAGGTTCAGTCTTAAGGGGGAGTATTGTTTTTCCTGTTGTTACCAGTTTGGTATCTGTTAAGGATGTGCATATAAGTATTTCTTACTCAGAACTAAATCTTTGTGAAAAGTTGCTAATACTTTTAGCCAGAAGTTGTGTACTGCATCTGTGCATGGGGTTTTCCAATTAGGAGCTTTTCTTAATTTTGTTTCAATTTATCTGGCCTTTACTTCATCCAATTTCATATCCTGTACATTTGAACTTCTTATTCTTTCTTTTACTTCTTCTATCCATTCAGCATCTTTGTTATGTTCTACAGGCTCTTCATAGCTACTTTTCCAAAAAGTGTCTATTTCTTCTTTTGATGGTGTTTCTATTCCTTTTGCTTTTTCCCATTTCTCTATAAAACTTTTTGGGTCCTCAAAGAATTGCTTATTTTGTACTTCTTCTTTATATTTATCTTCTAAGTTTTTCCTGCCTGTTTTGATGTCTTTATTTTATTATTTGAATAGTTTACGATCCAAACTTGTCTGTTCTAATACTGTGCATTGTTTTTATCACATCTGTATTTCCAAATATTTTTATTGATCTGTCCCCTCTTCTGTATTCTTTTAATATTGACACTTCTTGTCCTAATTGCTTTATAGTTTTCTCTATTCCATGTTTCCATGATTGTATTTTATTTTTCCCTCCCTTTCCCTTATTGCTTTGTATTTTTGTGATAAGACTTTATCTGTTATTAGTTTAGCTGCACAGTAGTATATCCTATTTACTTCTATTATATCACATGAATTTCTATTAACAGTCTTGATTACTATACTCATCTGTTTTATCAGACTTTTAACATTTTGGGTCTTATTTACTTTCTGTAATCTATTTCTTTCAGCAATCTCAGTATGTCTATCCATCACTGTTAAATCAAACCACTCTTCCCTTAGATCATTTTCTTGTAAACTGAGGGCACATTCTTTGCTCTCTGTTTTCTGTGGGCATTTTACAGAAAGTTCCATCATGTATGCTTGTAACATTGCCTGCATCAGAGTTGTCACTGTTTCCTGCTCCTCCCCTTGCTGTGCAAATCCAACTAAACTTTTGTACTGGTTTCTTACTGAAGGCTGAACAACATTATCATGTGGCAAGTGATCAGATGCTTCCCCTTCCATCTGTTTCTCCTTAATTTGGGGACTCACTGTTCCATCATGTTGTAACGTTACCAGAGTTGGATTTTCCACACTAAATCCTTCACTTCGCAGGTAATCCGTAACTTGAGTTTTTTATTTCTTTAACTTCTCCATTACTAATCCTCCTTTCTTCTTTCCCCTTTTGTTTTCTTATTTTTTTTTGTATTGTGAAATATATCACATCTGGATGCCTTTGCCTGTATTTCTCTTCAAATATATTTGGTGCTGCTCTTTTGTATTAATTAGTTTTGCTTTCTCATTTGCATAAATATTACACTGTATCGAATGTCTTTTTCTTTTCCATATCCATATTTCCTCCTCAGATGTCTCCTGCTCCAGTTGTTTCTCCTTGGAGACTCATTGCTCTTTCATGCTGTGACATAACCTGTGTTAGACTTTCTACACTGAATCCTTCACTTTACAGGTATTCCATAACTTCAGTTCATATTTGCTTAACTTCTACCTTACTAACCCTCTGTTATATATTCCCCCTTTATGTTCCTTTTTTTTTGTATTTTGAAATTTTCAATATCTGGGTGCTTTTGCCTGTATTTCTATTCAAATATCTTTGGAGCTGCCTTTTTTTTGTATTGATTAGTTTGCCTTTCTCCTTTCCATAAATATTGTACCATATCAGATCTCGTTTTCTTTCCCATGCCCATATTCTTTTTTATACCCTTCAAAAATCTCTAGGTTTTGTTCATATTTTTGCACTTCCTCTGATGCTTTTTTTTTTCTGGGTGCCCAGAGTTTCTTTGTCGATGTAGTGCATTTCATGGATTTGTTAGTAATGAATATACATTTTTATGTGAAGCTTTTGACAGTTCGTCTTGTGCAAGTATTTTTCTTTCTGCTAATCTCTCTCTTAATCTTTTTGAATATCTTCTATATGGAAATTCTGGGTTTCTTGTATAATAGTAACAATACAACATTTCTTTCTTATCCTCAATATTCCTCTCTATCATCTTTATGGCTCTTTTTTGGCATGTCAGTTTTGTGATTTTTTTTGTAGATTACTATGTCCTTCTACAATATGGGGCATTTACCTATGTAGAACTGATGCTGTCTCTGTATTCTGCCTCACTTATTTTCAAAAGTTGGTTATAGTTTTCTAACAAACAGCAGTTTCAGCATTGCAGCTGGCAATGAAGGACGGACTTGCATTCCTATTTTGTTATATCTCAATGAACTACACTCATATGTGCACCGAACAACTTGTCCCACAAAAGAAGTATCTTCAGGGACATGACATCATACTGTTTCTCTCTGTTTTCCTTTCAGATAAGCTCCATTCACTTTTTCTCCAGACTTGAAAAGCTGCAGAAAAAACATGAATATGGATAACCTTGGGCCCCATCAGCAAAGAAAGGTAGATGCTACATCCCCCAGCAAAGGAAGAAAAGTGGTGCTTATCGCAGCTAATAATGATAAGGGGCATTGCTGTTAATGTATGTTCTTAGAAAGTAACTTGACTGTACTAGTACTGAGTTTACTTGACTGAAGGTGTCCTTGAAACAATATACCATTCTGTAACCCCAACATAGCTGTTCAGCAAAGCAGCCCTCACAGACATGTCTTACACAGAAGCATGCACACTATTGTGGGGCCAAAGTTTAGTATAGCTGTAACATTGAAATCAGTTGTTGTATTATTGAGGGAATCTTGGTCTCAACAACCAGGGATCCATGGCCCTTGTAATACTCAGTATAACTAAAAACTATGCACCAGTTCACTCAAGCCACTTACTTTGATCAACTTCTTTACAGATTGTCTTTTTTTTTGGAAAGACAATAACTGAAGACTTGGAGGCAACCACCTCTATGCAGCCATGCTATGCTCAGTTCTGCTTCACTCTTCTACCCCATCCCCAATTCCAGCCCACCCCCCTTTAAAATATATCTAGAGGCTCTCAACCAGCTCTGCTCTGTCTCACTGTGCTCAGCTTGGATTCACACTTCTACCCCACCCCAAGTTCCAAACAACCCTCCTTACAATAAATGCATACACTCCCAACCACTCCATTTTTGTAGCATAATCACTAATCACCTTAAACTCCACTCATACACAGTGAATGCCTCCAAAACTACTTCTATACATCACTTATAAACAAAATTCCTTTTTCCATAACCACACCTACTGATACTTTCTTATTCTTCCACTCTTCTGTGCACTCCCTTAGGTACCCAGTACTGCCCCCTTGACATATGCCCCTTCTACAACTCCTCCAGCTTATACCTTATTGCACCACTACCACTAATTTTCATTCCAACACATCTATCGTCCTTAACTCGCTCTCACATTATATCTTCCTCACACTATGATCTTATGCCCACTACTACTCTCCCATCTTCTCTTCCTTAATGCAACAACCTCCTATCACCACCCTGCATTCCACTTTTCAGTCAACACATAAACACACTACTGCATTATTAACTGCATACAAAGCTACTGTACTATGTCTCCAAATATTTACAACACGCTATATCCACTACCTTAAATTCCTTTCATCTCTACACACCACTGGTCACAAAATGTTTCTAAGCAGTCACATCCATATAATAAAGCTAAAAACAAATCAGGCACCCATCATCCTATTTTTACCTTGTACATCCAAATCCAAGCCCTAAGCCACAGATACACACCCCTCAAAATGTAGCAATCATAACTGGACACATTAATATTACCTATAGCACAATCCTACCTTCATCATGTATTATTACTAGTTTGTTCTCCAGTCTCAAATTTTTCAACCTTAACATCCAGAGTTTATTTAACAAAATGACAAATGTCGACACCTGGCTCAACCAATACACCTCTGACATCCTTCTTCTAATTAAAACATGCTTAAGTATCTGTGTACTGTGCTGTCTTACACACACAGAGCTGATTACTATGCCAAATGTGGACAATGTGTGAATTTCCTTTATGTCAAACATGTACATTGTCAAAAAGCCCATAGATATTGCAAATTAAATGAAAAACAATGGACTGGCATTCCTTTGGTATGCTGTACATCTCATACTCAGGATTAACATAGTGCTTTTATGCTAGTGCTTCTGTGCAATTACAGCACCCACTACAGGTGGTATGATTTTACAATACGGAAGGACTTCATGGTTTACTAGCAATCTGGGACCAGTCTAGGAAAAACAATACAGGAGTACAAAGCATGGGAAAAACAATACAGGCATACAAAGCATGGGAGTGACTCCATTCCAGCTACGAGAGAAGGAGACAGTACTTATCCATTATGTCTGAGAGTGGGTACAGGGAAGGCCAGGGCGAGAGAATGGAATAATGTTTAAATTAAGTTGACAATGAAAGTAAAAAAGGAATAGCAGGAAGGAGGAAATATGATACAAGCCTGGGGGACATTCATTTGGAGATGCAAGAATGGCTACAATGGTCAAGGATGATCCACATTGTCAGGAGCAAGCCAACATTTCTAGTTCTGGAAACGTCATTTGGGACATCTCTTTGAATATCTGACTGGTCATGTCTCTGACTACCCCTTTGCTGCGACATCTTTCTTCTAAACAGATTGTCTTTGATTTCTTTTCAATATATTTCAATCTTCAGTATAAAACCACAACAAACAGGTTACTCATGCTGCTTCACATTCACTCCTTCTGAGAACTTCTCTGTAGAAGATTGCTACATTATCACTTTATCCCCTGCTTTCAAAGAAAGCAGGAGTCTTGCATGTCTAGCCCTGTAATATTTCTGCTTAGACTGGTTTTCCTTTCATTTCTATTTAAACTACTTCATATTTTCGGGCTGAAGTAATTAAGTCAAGGAAGGTATACCTCTATTTGCACTACAATCCATCAATAACTGAACTGATGAATCAATGACAAACACGTTGAATGTTAAGTGTGCTATTACTGCACTAACCTTTTTTCATATTGTTTCTCACAAGTTTTAGCTCTTAATGGTCTGGGTTTCTTGACATTGTTAGTCATAGTTTGAACTCTCCTCTCAATTTGAGAAGTTGACTCTGGGTGGTTAGGAGTGGAAGTCACATGACATCCCATCACCCTGAAAGTCTTCTGACTTCCATGCTTGAATACTCTACAACATATGATGTTACTACTGAAATCTCATGACTTAAAACATAGCTTAAAGCCCACTGATTACACCACTAGTGTACCTAACAATTTCCTGACCTCAGAAATCTTTGATTACTTTTGTGTTTAAATGAAGTACACACACAGTAACAAAACAGAAGTAATCCTATTCTGACTGAGTAAGAAACATTCTTTGCTCTCGGATTATTGTTATGGTATGCAGTGCATGCCAAACAGAGTCCCTACCCTGTTATTCACCCTGCATTGACATGCCTGCCCAGTATAACACAAAACCTCATAATCCCTAAACGTGAATTGTACATTCTTGCCAACATTTCTTTCTTTATCTAATTAAAAATAATTATTTTATCTGCCTTAAAAAATACCTTGTATTCAATTTATGTCTTCTTTAAATGGGAAAGGTATGGCAGTATATCTCTCCTTTTCGTTGCAAAATCGCAAAGCATTTTTTGTCTGGATCATTGTCAGTAAACTTCAGTCATAGACAACTGTAGGATTTATCAGGGATGACCCTACAAACCATAGCACTGACAAAAATATACAAGAGCATATGGTGAATGAATATTCGCTGCTGTCCTGTGCTATGACTAATGTCATTCACAGCCAAATAAGCCTCACATTGAACAACTGAAACACTGCCCTTGTAAGATTTCCCCATCTCAGTTTCATCCCAGTGCCTTTCAGTGCTGTCTTACTCTATCTTGGCTTTAACTACTTTGCATGCACATGCACACGTCCTCGCTCACGTGCACACACAGACACCCACATGCAGTTTTCCAGTATCGGTTAACAATACCTGATTCTTTGCCACTGCCCCTTCCTACTTTATGGTGTCATTCTGCCACCAGCCACAAGCTTTTGAAACTGAATAATGTAACTCTTTACTTAAGGACATTAGGGAATATATTTTGAAAATAAAATATGCAGGCAAATATCTTCTTGCACAAAGAAACATAAAATAAAAAGTTTTTAACAGACAAATAGCATAAGAAAAGATTAAGATCTAGCTAGTCCTCCTTCCACTAATACTAAATAAGAAGAGTTATACCTCCTGAATTTCAGTGCAGTGTAACAGCTGCTAAAAAACTCACACTAACTCTAGGCAGCAAGCTAACTCCCTTTGCATATGTAGTACATTAAAATGTTTTCTTCACTGCTTCCAAATTTGTTAAATTTCCATCAAAAACTTCCAAGAGGAAAACACAGTGTGTCTAGATCAACCACTGAGCTGATTTTCATATAGTCACTTTACTTGAAAAAACTCCAGGGTGAGTGTCCAGGAATGAGTCAATACTTGGAAGTGTTCAGTTGCCACAGTCCATCTACATAAATCACAAATCTCCTTTTCTAAATTTGGTAAAGAAATACCGATCCTTTACTTCCTGCTGGGTCAAAATTTTAAAACCAATAACGTTCCCAAATCGAATTTGTTTAGACAGCCAAGATTTTAACCTCAAATAAGGTAACAGCATTTGACAGGAAGTAGTAGTCAAGGAGCCCAAAGCTCCGCTAGTGTGTGCGTGTGTGTGTGTGTGTGTGTGTGTGTGTGTGCGCGCGCGAGCTAAAACAGCCTCATTTTCAAACTCTGCTGCATTTCTGCAGAATAAAAGAAAAGAAAATTTGTTCTGTACAACTTGTCGCATTTCACTTTTGCTATTGATATACTAAAAGAACAATTGCATGTTTTATGCAGGATTTCACATTTTTACGTCTATGCTGCATTTTTCAGGAAAAAAAACAGTAGTACGTTTTATTCATCATTTCACATTTTTATAGCTTTGCTGCACTTTTACTGAAAAATGATACAGGTTTTATACAGCTTTTCACATTTCTCCCACTTCTAGCTCTCAAATATAATTTATTACGACATGACTAAGAAACAAAGTTTGGATTGAAGATACAGTCTTTTAATTTACTACCCAATCCAGTGTCTTTATTGACCATCTGCACTTGCATTACTAACAGCACTCCTGTGCTGGATTGCCAAATTATATGACTGTAATCCTAAACTCTATCTGAGAAGCATACTTATTTCTTAAATAGCCCTGTGAAACCAGCTTTGTGTTTTGTACCATATATGTAAGGTTTAAGCTTTTAGAGAGCTCTAAATATCCCCTTATATTTCATCTCTATATGATTCCTCCATTGGCTGAAATCTTCAACTAAGATAGTTTTCTGGAAACTCACATGCTTTGAAACAACATGGCTAAGTATGACCCCCAGCCTGTGGTTTAAAGTATCTAACAGTATAATAAACTCTTGACTCTAATTGTGACTGGCTAGTAGAAACAATCCACTTCAAGATTTCTTACTTGACTTTTTGGAGTGCCTGTTTAAAGATGTTGTCTAAATAACCTTATCGGGTCTGTTTTTGTGGTAAGGTCTACAAGAGAACTAGCTATGACAAGAGACAAACTTCTTATAATACACAGCTGTGCCATGGAATTCTCCACCTGTGTTTTAGTAACAAGTTTAGACTATAAAAACACAAGAACCTCACGGCAAGCAGGACTACAGAGCCAGTTCCAATACACGCCACCAGAATAGTAGGATGGTAGTACTGCAGCTTCCACCCAAGTAAATAACTTCACAATCATGTAGATAGATAAATATTTAATATTTAGAAAAAACACACACCATAGGTTAAGTGCTTTCACCTGGATCCACCAGGCTTTATCAGAACAAGTTTATAGACAATGCAGATTGTACCACCACCCACCTGATGACCAAAATAAGAAATTTTTGCCATTCTCACCTGGCATTTTTATGCCCTGATAGTTAACACTGTCACTTTTAGTAAGTTCAGCACCCCCTAAGAAGTTGAATATGTTCCTGCCAGGACTGAGAGCGCATTGCAATATTATCACCATAAGCACAATCATAATTGCCATCTCCTACAAGAGTCTCATATGCCAGCCTCTGGAAGATTTCTGAGGCATTTTTTCATTAAATATATGCTGAGCACTCCCATCTCGCAGGTGTCAAGTGTATTCATCATGAACCCTTAGTCAGGTCAGTAGTGACCTGTCTCCATCCAAATGCTCATGGGCTTCATCTGTCCTAGGCATGGTGCAAGCATGTGACTGTGTGACTAATTATTTCCTATAGTCTGCACAAAATATGGTGATACCAGCTTTCTTTGATACCAGCACTAACAATGAGGCCAAGAAACTGCTGGATTTCTGAATTGCTTCCAAATGCAACATTTCCTGCAGTTAATCCTGTATGGTTTACTTGACTTAATCAGGCACCCTTAAGGAGCTGGTTAGGTACACCCTAGTTTAGCAGTAAACATGTCTCCAGGACCTTCATTTCCAGTCCCTCTTAAAATGATGATGAAAATGTGGACACTGTATCCACGAAAGAACATTGTAATAGATAAGACTTTGTAAGAGAAACAGACCCGTGAGTGTGCTCTGAAATTTGAGAGGGAGACAAAAGCTCACAGGGGAGCCATTAGAAACTATATGCCTATCTGACTATTCAAAGCTGAGCTGTGTAAATTATGTAGTATGAGCTGATGCATGTGAATGGCTCAAGTACACATGCCTTCTGTGAATAAAATGTGAGCTGTCACCATAGGACACTACCACACATGATGGTGCAGAGAGGTGGACATGCATTTCCCAGTCACTTCATGCATAAATAGCTGTTCCTTCATCAGGTGTGTTGTACGTTTGGAAGTATTACTAAAGAAGGTGACACGGGACACACAAGTGCCATCATTGTCTGAGAAGAAGGCAGCCAGCATGACGACTGATGATCAGGAAGGAGAGTTTGTGGAAGCCCAGTTGGGCAAGTAACAAGTGAGAAATGAGAATGATGTGCCTTAGATCAAACTGACGGAAGCAGCTAAGTATAACTCACAACATACTCTACATACATCTCTTTCTTTATTTAACATTAAATATCAATTGCTTTAGAAGAATTACTGTGAAGAACCATCATGCACTCCATTACAGATTCAATAACTCTTCTGATTCATAGTTGTCCAGACAAGCACCAAAATGAATACTTCAAGCAAAGAAAATAAGGTACTTTTCAGTTATCGGGGCAACAGGTATAATGAGCAGTTGCAATGTTAGAACGGGATGGAAATGACCACACCGCTGGCACTGATGTGTATATGAAATCATCCCCTTTAACAAACCACACCAATCTGGTTTCTCTTAATTGCAAATGTAAGCGCAGTAAACTAAACACGATTTGCAAGTATCCTCACACAAAAACAAAATCCTTCCCTTCCTGCCACTTTATTTCATTATGCCAAAATGACACTTGTAAAACTGTGGGCCCTGGAATTTAAACACAGGGGTGAAGTTTTCGCATGCACAGCATAAGACAGCAACTTCCGGATACTTGAAACTTCCTAGACTTTCAGAAAACACAAGCATGCAGTACTTAAATTATGTGTCAGTTTATTATATAAGTTAATCACAAGTGTGTGACAGGCACATTCCAGTTAAAGAATAGATAGATAAGCTTAGTATTATTCTTCTGGTTAAAAGTCGTGAGGCCATTTTTTCACTGTTGTCACTAAATGGCCGAAATAAGAAACATTAACGCAAGCAACTTCCTTTTTGCCTCTAGTCAGTTCACTTGCTGGGCTAGGTTAATCAGCGACAGTGAGGTAGAAAACTGCCAAATGTATCCCTGAGAGTGGGATGTGAGACTTGCGTCGCCCCTAGGCTTTGGTACTAGGATCTGCACCCTTTCTCTGACAACAAAGTCATCTATGTCTTGTGTAATGCATATGACTTGAACGTACTTCACTTCGAGTCTTAAAAAGTGCATGCTCCTCACTGTTCCAGATCGAAAGGGTCTCTCACACATTAGTGTTAAGATTTTTTTTCTAATATCCATGGTAAATAATGCTGCATTCTATTAATTCTATTAATTAAAAGGTACAAAAGCGCCAGCGATGTGATCATTTCCACCACGTGCTAACATTGCAACTGCTCATTATACCTGTTGCCCCGATAATGGAAAAGTACCGAAAATAATATGCAGCAAGATTACCTCAGTGTTTACAACTACCATGTTTCTGTTCATGTGTCCTTGAGTTGACACACTTGATAATCAGAGTGGATGTCTATTCCTCTTTCCTCTTCAACTCTGCAATCAAGCACTGAAAACAACAGTGGTTTCATGTAAATAGCGGGCGGCCACAGTGGTGCAGCGGTTAGTGTTACCACCTCACAGCAAGAAGTTCTCTGGTTCGATTCTCAGCTGGGGTGCCTTCTGTGTGGAGTCTGCATGTCCTCCCTGTGGTCGCTTGGGTTTCCTCCCACATCCTAAAGACATGCAGTAGGTGGATTGGACACTCTAAATTGGCCATAGGTGTGAGTGTGTGCCTTCTGCCGAAGGTTGGGCACTGGGCTGGCAATTCAACACCATAAAACTCCACTACCAATTATGAACGGACAGATAATCTGCTGTGGTGACCCCTAACTGGGAAAAACTGAAAGAAGAAGCGTGAAAGACCATGATTATTTATTTATTCAATTCCCTTAGTAAAGAAAGGAAAGCATTTTATTTATTTATTTTGTTTTCATTTATTCAGTGCTGTTGCACTCTAAAGTCTGTCTGTATTGATTGACTATAATCTTCTTTCATTAACTAGAAAGTGTATGAGGAGCAGGGCAAAAATACGAGCCAAAATAAGGAAAGTAAAGATAAGGTATGAAAAATAATGTAGGAATTGCAGCAGTGATGACTTCAATTACTTAAACATCAAAATAATTAAAATAAAATAAGGAAATTAACCAAAGTAAACCATAACTCTTTGCATGTCCACTCACAAGAAGCATTTGGCACCTTGTTTTCTCCTTCTATGGCCTCCATCAAATAACTGTGTCTAATTTCCCCTTCATCCAGCTGCAGATCTGTAGCCCAGGTAGTGTTGGAAGGGATGAAGGGAATATTATTTATCAGTTTTTAGACCACATTACACACCCCAGTGCAGCCAGTTTATATTGACAAGCAAAGAAATGCAAGACCACAGGACAAAATGACCAAACTGGCATGTAAAATGCATGTCCATTTCAGGTACTTGTTCATGATCTTTAACTCTTTCTTTCTACACTTTTGAATATGGAACAGAGTTCTACCTTGTACTAGTAAATCACGTAGTTCACCAAACTTACAGTCTGTCATTCGGTGCCTTAACTTAGTAACAAAGCATCAATGCCTTCCTTAGGCCCTTTGCGGCCTTGTAAAGAACAAATGGCTAATATGTGCCAGATTTTTATTTTGGGTCACAATGTTTCTAAACCTTCTTCCTCGTTTATTCCTTATTAATTCCTCATTTATTCTGCACTAACTGTTTTAAGTGTTCCTTCCTCTCTGACAATCAGCAATATAGCACATTGTGCCATCTCTGACTGTTATTCCATTCACAGACTGGGGAAAAAATCATATTTCTGTACCAACATTTTCATTTCTGAGACTTAACTGTCTTGCAGGGAGTTTTCCTGAAGGCTGTATCTGAACTGTGTCCTAGACAAAAAACCCAAATAATCCTGCTTCAGTTCTAGCCATGATGCTGCTTTTCTGACCCAGTTTAATCATTGGGTTAATAGAGTATTAAATAATAGAGATGGATATGAGCTATGGATACCTGCAGCTTTACTTTTCCGATGTTGCATTATTAGAGATGAAACCAGACCACACAACTTACATAGTGATACCTTGAATTTTGTGAAGGTTCCAGTCTCTTTTAAAGAAATAGTACCACATGTTACAGAGGTTAGCTCATTAAGAAATAGTAACCATGAGTTAAATCTGCATTCAGACCTGAAAAGTAGCCTGGCAGATGTATAGGTAAGCTTTACTGACACAGTTAATAACCCTAATATCAATGTCTATATTTATTTTTGAACACCAGCATGTTGCATACATCTGAAGTGTCTGATTTCTTCTTGACTGACAGAGGCTAGCCAGCCGTGTAGAACAAACCACTGTCCTTATGTTTCAGTTACCTCACTTGACTAGTGTTCCTGTTGCATGCATAAGAGTCACAGAAACACAAAGTTTTTATTTAGGAACAGGGACACACTAGCACAAAAAAGACCCAGGAAATAATTTATTCTTCCTGTTAGCTGGAGAAATGACTGCTAGAAAGTAAAAAACAGATACAGCAAATTGAAAAATTGATCTTTCCCATCCATGATTACTGCAAAAGTACCACAACAGTTAATGCTCTTCCTTCTTTTTTCCATTAACAACATGGAGATACAAAACAGAGGCTTTCTTCTTAGTTTATTATGCAAATGACTTATTCTTGCCTTGCTGAGATGACACAAAGCATGGTTCCTAATGAAAACTAAAAGTCAGCTAAAGCAGGCTTATGGACTAGCTTAAAGGCTTTGACAAATTAGCAACAGACTAAAGGAAAGTATGGACAGATAACATAGAATAAGAACAAACAAAAGTAACGTAAATCAGGGCTGGGCAGTAGTATTCTGAAATGTGAAGAGTGTGAGAATGGAGCCAACGTAAAGCCTGGCATAAATGCATTAAATAAACAAAATACCAACAAATGGTGCAAATCATTGCAGAGAAAAAGAAAACGGCACATAACCTATTCCTACTCTAGTGCAACAAATATTTTACTTCCACACAGTGTTTCCAATTTACCAAGATATACCATTGTTATTTAACTTTATATTCTCTTATGCATTAGATGTCATAAAAAATGCTATAAACCAAGTTGGAAATAATAAAAGCTTTTATGAAAATTAAACAGACATCTTGCATTCCATATATTCCATTGTAAAGCCCCACTCAACATCAGTGAGATACCAAAAGTGATGTCACAGTTTATATCCCTCATCTCTATACCATATTTTCATATGCAACATGTTTCAATCAGTTCATTTTCCAATTATCAGGAATAATGGGTCAAAATCTTTAAGAAAGGAATATTAAAAAAATGAACAATAGTTTCTTCTTCAGATTTGTATTTGAGAATAGTCTACAGGAATCCCATTAAGAACAAACGTCCAGTTTACATGCCACATATAAACTGGAAAATGCACCTTGTTTCCCAATTCTTCCATTCATATTCTTACTTCATTACAATTCTCATTCCATGTTTTAGAAAACAAATGTTTATCCCTTTTTCATAAAGTTTATTCCTACCATTCTGCCTCATTTCTCCCACACTCACCATCTGTACCTTAACCTTCACTCACAGTTCCCTCCTCTAAGCTTATTACCCTTATGATATCTTTTAAATATCCAAATCTTCCATTCATCACAGCTTCATCTACAAATCTACTGTGTATGTCCTCTACCTTGTAGCATCTTTACAAACTTGCTGACTGATTTGCAAAGAAAAATAAAAACAAAAATGAAAAAACACCACTGGATTTACCATAAATTACCCACCTTCACTAACTAAATTGTATGCTGCACCCTAAGTCAATAGATGAATGTGTCCTAACATGCAATAGCATCATGTTCAAAGATGATAGACATAAAAAAAGCACTCCCTGCATAACAAAACAAAGGAAGTAAAAAGGTTCGCCTGTCTCTTCCTTTTCCCTGTTTGAAGCAAAGTGCACCAATCATGCAGTTTAGTCACATTTTCTAATAAATTTGTTTTAATTTTCTTTTATTAAAAAACTCTCTTCCTTCTCTCCAGTTGTTGAACCATACTTTCAGCCATCTCTAATTTCACTACCAATTTACATTCCTCAGACCCTCCACCAAAATAAAAAAAAATCCTTAAATTCTTTTTTGATCATCAATGTTATTCTCTTGCTGTCACATATGTTTGTGTTCTAACCTACCCCCATAAACACTCAAAGATCACTTTAGCTATCATAACATATCCCTTTATTTCTCATTCTCCATTCACCTAAAAATTGTTTGTGGTCTCACCACATAATCTTGGCTTTTAAAATGTACATGCAAAGCATCTACATAAACACAGTTTTTAGTGTTTCCATGTCTGCCTTTATTTATGTAAACTGGGCAAGAAAAGGCCCTTTTCAGTGAAGGCCAAGAGGTCAAGATTCCCCTGTGGTGTCTTCCTGTACATCAAGAGTGTATTCTAAGTTAGCTAAACTACTTACAGCTTCCAAGCCCACTGATTGACCCTGCCTGGAACCTCCTGCGGTCAAGATTCCCTGGGGGTGTCTTCCTGTACATCAGTAGTGTATTCTAAGTTAGCTAAACTGCTTACAGCTTCCAAGCCCACTGCTCAACCCTGCCTGGAACCTCCTGAGGTCAATATTCCCCTGTGGTGTCTTCCTGTACATCAAGAGTGTATTGTAAGTTAGCTAAACTGCTTACATATTCCAAGCCCACTGATCAAACCTGCCTGGAACCTCCTGAGGTCAAGATTCCCCATGTGGTGTCTTCCTGTACATCAAGGGTATATTCTAAGTATGTCCAGCCTAAACTGTTAATTGCTGCACTATATGCTACCTGTACTGCTGCTCCTGTGGTGTCTGAAGTCTTGCACATCCCCGGGCCTTTCCCTGTTTCTCTTTGTGCTAACCAACCCCCCAGTCTGCTATATACCATCTAACTTACCTGCTCACTGCAACCTCTCCAACTGCCGCTCACTGCTTATCCTATTTCTATAGTCTTTGTTACTGCAAACTGCACTCCTCTATCTTCCCTGCCCATCTCCTGGTCTTTCTGTACTCCTAATATACTGCTTTCTAATCTTTACAGAGCCACTCAGTATAGTCCTTTCTCGCTGAACTACTCTTTCACCCTTCCTTCTCCTGCTCTCTAGACTACCATACTTATCTGCTTTTCTGATTGTTTCTTGGGATCTTCTCTGTGGGTGCTGCCCCGCTCCATTTGCCCTCGCTACACTCGGGCTCTCTTCACTCCCCTACCCTACCCCCATTATCACCCACCCCCACATCAATTACATTTATACTAGACTGCCCCTCCCCTTCCTCACAGCCCAACCACTCACATTCCACTTCCTGCCTGTTAATTAAACCCTCTCCCCTCTTCAGCAAAATCTACATAAACCATACCCTCCAACCCTAGCTAACAACACCAACTCCATAATCTTACCTTCTTAGCTACACTTTAGTCTATTACTTACCTACACACACCTATAACAAATCAAAATAATAATGCAACTCCTTCTCTTTACCACTGCTACTCTTTTATTCCTCTCTACTATTACCTCTTATCACTCCTACCTTCCCCACCCTCATACCTGTTCCCCAACCTCCTGTTCCTATATAAATATACATTCTAACTGCTGCATCATCTCACCATCTCTCTTTAACTACTCTCCTTCCTGTATCCACAAACTAACTACATATTATACCCCTTCATAGTCCCCCAAATACAAAACTAAATTCTACAATCTCCTATTACCTTCACTCACAGGTCACATTATTAACCTACTATGCTCTGATGACATCCACCCAAATCCAAGCCCCTCTCCCTCTCCCCTCAATCTCACTTCACTAAATTCTCCCTCTACTGCCTCATCATCTCACTCTCACAACCTAACCCACCCCCATAGCACAAACACACCCTTACTGAAACATCTAACTATCTACTCCATTAATATACAAAGCCTAACCAACAAAATTACTGAACTTCACTCCTGGATAGCCCAAACTACCCCGCACATTTTTTCTTTATCTGAAACATGGCTCAAACCTCATATCAGTAATAAAGAAATACTCCCACCCAGCTATAACATATATTGCCTTGATAGAAGCCCAAAGAAGAGAGGTGGAGTAGCCATCCTCTACAAAGATGGCCCAAATCTCTCATCTGTCACCATCCCTATCTCTGACTTCCACCCTGCTAAGCTTATCATCCTAAACTGCCATCTTAACTGTTTAATAACCTGTGTTCTGAGAGACTGCCTTCCAGACTATCTGCAAATATACAGAGCTGAGTATATATATTTTTGGTTATAGAGTTTGTTAATTGTTGCTTAGATTTCTGTTGAAACTGTTGTCTCCTTGTTCTGAGAGACTGATCTGCAAATATACAGAGCTGAGTATATTTTTTGGGTTTTAGAGTTTGTACTGTTAGTTGTTGCTTAGATCTCTGTTGAAACTGTTTTCCCCACCCCCACCCCTATTTTCTGCCATGTCTTCAGCTGGTATAACTGTTTTTTACAGCTTGTATGTTATCTAACTCAAGGATCACTTGCATAAAATTTGACCTGTTAGTAACAGCCTGCATTTAATTGCTGGAACTTGTGTTCTTGGAGACTGCCTTCCAGACTATCTGCAAATATACAGAGCTGAGTATATATTTTTTTGGTTATAGCATTTGTTAATTGCTGCTTAGATCTCTGTTGAAACTGTTGTCTCCCTGTTCTGAGAGACTGATCTGCAAATATACAGAGCTGAGTATATTTTTTTTGGTTTTAGAGTTTGTACTGTTAGTTGTTGCTTAGATCCCTGTTGAAACTGTTTTCCCCACCCCACCCATAGTTTTTGCCATGTCTTCAGTTGGTATAACTGTTTTTTACAGCTTGTGTGTTATCTAATTCAAGGATCACTTGCATAAAATTTGACCTGTTAGTAACAGCCTGCATTTAATTGCTGGAACATGTGTTCTGAGAGACTGCCTTTCAGACCATCTGCAAATATACAGAGCTGAGTATATATATATTTTTTGATTATATAGTTTGTTAATTGTTGCTTAGATCTCTGTTGAAACTGTTGCCTCCCTGTTCTGAGAGACTGATCTGCAAATATACAGAGCTGAGTATATATTTTTTGGTTTTAGAGTTTGTACTGTTAGTTGTTGCTTAGATCTCTGTTAAAACTGTTTGGTCTCACTCACCCTCCATATTTTTGGTTTGTAGTTTAAATTTGGTGGCTTTTGCAGTTGCCTACCCCACTGTAGATTTGATCTGAGACACTCCCCCAGTCCCATCTCTTTACTACATTCTACCTAATAAACTCTTTCTGCATTTAATTGCATTTTTAAACTGTGTTTTTCTAATATTGCTACATACTCAAGTGTGCTAGCTTGCACTGCATGTGAATTGTTTTTACTACTGTTTTTGCTACTTATCTGTAAAAAAAAAAAAAAAACTGTAAGTCTGTTTCCTACCTTTCCTGAAACTAGTGTTCCAGATACAGATTTGCTGTATCCAGGACTGTGTGTAAGCTTCTGAGCCCTCCAAGCCTTTCTGTGTTGGAGGGAAGCCTTCTAGCTTATCAGTGGGAGTGGTAAGCACTAGGTAACCTGTCTACCACATAAGGAGTGGTTTTGGCCCAGAAATTGTAGTTATTGGCCGTTTGGGCAAACTCTTCCATCTCTCTCAACTTTCTGATTTGAAAGCCTGCATTTGCACTTGTTTCTGTCCTATAGCTCGTCTAGTGCAGATAGAGATTCTTAGTTTTAGCACTTAAATTTGCTTATTCATCCTCAGCACTTGTTCAGAACTTGTAAGCACTAAATAACCTACCAATTACTGTAGCACTCAATCTTCCTCATTACCTAGAGGAAAACAGTTTTTGTACTTACTTTTCTCACTTGCTTAGAGAAAAACAGCTCTTGTACTCACTTTCCTCACTTATCTAGAGGAAAATATTTTTTTATTCAAGCATGTCCAAGGGTCAGCTCCCAGTGCTCTTTCCTGTCTGTCTGATGAATCTGGGCATCTTGAGGCCATGTAGAAATTGCCTCATGTACACAGACAACCCTATCATCCTACCACCCAACACTACAACCTGTGAGAGATGCACTTATCTAGCAAAACTGGAGGTAAAGCTCTCTCCAACCAAGACTGAACTTGACAGTCATGAGGAGAAGGTAAACATTTGCACCACACCACACTCATCACATAGACTCACTAAATTTACACCACCAAAATCCACACATAGTAACACAAAAACAATCTCGGAGGCTCTCAATAATAATCTGTCAAAGCAACAGAGACTTCCAAAGCAGAAATGCAAGCAACCTCCATCCCCCAACAGAACCCAAATGACACATAGCCCACAGACTCAGTGTGCCACTCAACCACATCCAATAAGGCAAAACAACGTACCCAACACACTAGTCATAGGTGACTCTATAGTTAGGCACACTGATGTCCCACTCACCAGGCTAAACAAGGAGAAGGTTACTGTCAGAGCTGCCTGTCGGGTGCCAGGATCCGCCACATAACCCACGCACTCAGGTCACTCCACAACAAGTACAAATATGACTCTGTCATTGTTCATGTTGGTGTGAATGACCTGAGACGTACCTCCCTGGACTACATGAAAAGAGATATGGAAGAGCTCTTTGATCTTGTAGGCCAGGCAGGTATGACCCTAGCCCTGAGTAGCATTCTGCCATCACCCTGAATAATACCGCAGTACAAGGACAAAATGATTGACTTCAACAATTAGCTAAGCTTTGGTGTCATTCTAAGGGGATCCAATATCTGTCTGCTTGGGATGACATGGTTGACAGACCACAATGCTTTGCCACAGATGGCCTGCACCTGTCACCCCTGAGATTCCGTATCCTGGCTAAGGCTCTTGCTGCCCCTATAGTGCCTTTTTAGGCAAGGTTCAAATAACAAATTCACCATCGTAACACGAACAGGCACGCAAAAACTGAGGGTAATCCTACTCAATGCTAGAAGTCTAAATCTCAAAATGCACTCACTTGAGGCACTCCAGAAAATGGAGAACATCGATATCTGTGCAGTGACTGAGACCTGGTTCAAGGCTACAGAAAGCACCCTTACACTACCAGGCTATAACTCATACCACACTTTTCGGCCATGCAACTTGGACCAAAACACCAAAGGCGGAGATGTGTCCATATTCATTAAGGATATCCACACTTCCAGGCTAGTTGCTCAGCATAATGCATCCGAGGTTATCCAAGTGCAACTAACTCTGGGCAAAACTGCAATCCAAATTGTAGCTTGCAACAGATTACCCACCATGCCCCAGGATTCCCACTCCTCTTTTCTTGATGTACTGGAAAATATTAGGGTTCAACCAAACACCCTAATAATGGGCGACTTCAACTACCCCACTATTAACTGAGAAAACTACTTGTGTACCAACTCCTTAGCTCAACGCTTTCTGGAATTCATAAACTCCAATGCCCTGGATCAACTTATCCACATCCCCACCAGGGGAAACAATATCCTAGACCTAGTCATTACCAACATGAGTGACCGATGTTCCACACCTGAAGTCAACTCCTCGTTGGTCCGATCCGACCATAAGCTAATCACCCTTGATATCCACATCCCGCCCCCACCCCCCATTAAAGAAACCACGGTAAAAAATTTCTCCAAAGCCAACTTCATGCTTCTTAAGACAGAAGTGGTGAACTTCATGACACCCATGCAGATGGACAATACAGTTACAACTGCTGAATCCTACACAGTTGCACTCTCTAAGTACTTATATGAGTGCATGGATCGTGCTATCCCAACAGAACCAAGATGCTATCCTCCAATAAAAAGGAAGCCAATCTGGTGGTCCCCTGCCATAAACAAACTGTACAACAGAAGGAAGAAACTGTTGCAAAAGAGAGTAAAATCCCATGAGTGGAGGAGCTCCTTAGTCAGCCTCAGTAAGAAGCTGAGATCCCTTATAAGATCCTCCAAAGCTAGCTACAAAAACAAAATCACCACTAATTCTAAGGACAACCACAAAGCATTCTATAGCTATGTCAAGAATCTTGATGGCAACACCCAGATCTGCTCGGAGTTACAGCACAAAGGCATGAAAATTACAGAACCAACTGATATTGCCAACATCCTGGCAGATAGGTTCAGTGCTAACTTTACCCCCCTTGCCCTCTAAAGAGCCCATATCGATACAGGAAGAATGCAGAGTCCCTGTAATCACAACTATGCAGGTAAAAGCTGCACTCTCTAAAGCCAAAAACACAGCATCCATGGGACCAGACAACATCCCAGGCAGCATTTTACATGAACTTCAGAACAAACTGACTCCCCACTTAAGCACCATGTTCAATAATAGCCTCACATCAGTCTTTGTGCCCACTGAATGGTGCATAGCAACAGTTATCCCACTCCACAAAACGGGAGCCACCACTGTTCCCACGAACTATCAACCTATTAGCCTGACAAGCCTGGTCTGCAAGGCCATGGAATGTATCATCATGGAACTCATAAACAAAGACATTGGTAGCCTACAGACTCTGGATCCTACCCAGTTTGGGTTTGTGAAAGGCAGATCATGCCTCCTGAACCTGATCGACTTCTTTGAGGCAGTCACCAAAGCCGTAGATGAGGGTAAGGTGGTTCACACAGCCTATCTTGACCTCGCCAAGGCTTTCAACACCATCCCCCATTCTGGAATTATAGCTAAACTCACTAAACTAGGTATACATCCCTACATCACAAGATGGGTTGCCAACTGGCTCACTGACAGAAACCACACTGTAAAAGTTGCTGACTCCAAATCTGACCTCAAAGCAGTGACAAGTGGAGTACCACGGGGTTCCATCCTGGGACCTCTCCTGTTTGGTAACTACTTCTCTGAAGTACAGGCTAACACAGAAGGCCTCTGGCTAATGAAGTTCACAGATGACTGCAAACTAGGAACCATAGTCAAGTCCCCAAATTATGTGGACATCCTACAGAAGGGCTTCGCTGAGACAGATGCCTGGTGTCAGAGCCATGGCCTCAAGCTCAATGCCAAAAAGTGCAGTGTCATCCCCTTTGGTAAAAACTTTGTACCCATGAACTATCACATGGGCAGCAATCTACTTAACACCGAATGTGTGATAAGAGATGTTGGGACCCAGGTGGACAGTAGTCTCTCCTTTGATAGTCACATCGCCACAGTAGTCATGAAGTCCTTCTACATGGCACACCTCATCATAAAAGGGTTCTCATCCAGGAAAAAAGAGGTCATTGTTCCCCTCTACTCGACACTCATTAGACCCATTATAGAGTACAATGCCCCTTTTGAATGTACCTCACAAGACATCTGCAGCAGTTGGAAAGGCCACAGAAGTACCTCACAAAGAGGATTACTGGCCTCAAACAAATGCCCTACACTGACCGCCTCAAAAAACTCCAACTTTACTCCGTAGCATATCGCCTACTCCGAGGTGATCTCTGCCTAACATATAAAGCTATGTCAAACCCAGAGCTGTTGGACATGCTACACCAAAAGAAATCACAATCCCTCCAAGCTACATGATCTAGGGACCTAAACCTTGTCACCACAATAAACAGGACATGCTGCAGGGATAGATTCCTGTTCCAGAGACTTCCCATACTCTGGAACAGGCTACCCATCTATGTCAAGCAAAGTTCTTCATTAGCACTCTTCAAGAAAAATCTTGATGAGTGGATGGGAAATAGGAAATACACCCCGGGGAACACTTCTGTGTCTCTGCTCGACAGTGGCACAGGAAAATAACTTTCTTGGGTGGTGTAAGCCAGGGAACCTTGTTGGCTAGGCTTACGTAGGCCCTTGGGCCTATAGCCTAGTACCTACCTATGAACCCACACAAGAAATTTGCTATTGCTGCCATCTACATCCCCCCAGGAAACAATATACCCATCCTAGAAAACATCCTATCCCGGTTTACCCATAATATACATTATGGGGATGTCAATATTGACTGGTCCAAACTTACAGCTGACTCACCCCAACTCAGTATCAACCTCCATCATGGCTTCCATCAATTGATAACATCCCCCACCCGCTTCTCTAGAAGTTTATCCTCCAGCTCAACCATTGACTGGATTCTAACTAACTCCCCTTTCCTCTATCAAAACCCCACTACCTTATGTGACTCTCTAAGTGACCATCTCCCCACTTACGTTCTTAGGCACTCTACCTACTCACACAAGGCCCACCACTATAGAGATTGTCATAACCTATCTAACTTTAATATCTCCCTATTCTACTCCATACTGTCTAGCTTTGACTGGTCCATCCTTAGTCTTCTCCCACTCGATGACGCAGTCAACACATTCAACAACACACCCTTACACACCCTTAACTCTCTTGCTCCATCCAGGAAAATTAGAATCAAATCAAATTATGCTCCCTGGCTCTCTAAAGATACTAGATCCCTTATGCATAAAAGAGACAACATCTGGAAAGCCTGACATAAAAAAAAGGAACCTTCCCTATTTCAAAAATATAGCGAATTGTGGAATCTAGTCAAGAAACTAACTAATAAGGACAAAAGTCTTACTATAACTCTGCTCAACTAGACAACAAATCCAACCCCCATAAATTCTGGGCTATCCTCAGCAATATCTTCTCTCCTGGTTGCCCTTCAAATCCCTCTCCTTACCCTAACAAATCACTACAAGAAACCGCTACTCTTCTTAACAAGCACTTTATCAAAACAGTCCAGAACCTCACTCACACCAACCAGAACACAACTACTCCACCAGCCCCACCTGACCATCTTAATAAAAATCTCTTCTCCTTTCAACCTGTCTCCACCTCCTACATTAAATCAGTTCTTTTGAAACTTAACCCTGGCTCACTCTCCTCAGATAATCTCCCCCCATCTTTCCTCAAACTTGCTGCTGACTCTGTAGCCTATCCTCTATCAATTTTCATCAATAGATCCATCCAGGAAGCTACAGTTCCATCAATATGGAAATCTTTCTTCACTATCCCCCTCCATAAAGGTGGTAATTATACTGAATAAAAAATAATCCACACAGCTGTCCCAGAGGCACTCCAAAATCACCAGCACGAACACCAGTCCACAAGATGTAAAACCAAAAACAAATTTATTGTAAAAAACATTCGTTAAGCGCTTTCATCTTACATAGACTTCATCAGAACAACTCAACCATCTATTCAAAACCCTTATAAATGCCAAAATTCATCACCTGACAAACGATAATTAAAATTTAAAGTGCTATTGCTGGTATTTCAAATTCCTTCACTTATATCCCTTCTTAATAGTCTAACCTATCCAGTTAAACAAATGTTTATAGCATATTATACAAACCTATTATGCAAAGTGATGACAAATATGTAAGTAAATAAATAACTACAATTCCTACATTTGGACACACAAATTATGTTCCCTAATGGTAAGGGCAATAACCCTACATGTGTTCACAACCACTCCAGTTATCATGCATATACATGATTTTAGTTGTTACCTGGAATTGTCTAGTATAGGTTTAATCAAAATATGTTCATTAATTCCAGGATAAACTGATGCATTGAGTTTAATTTGCCACCTAACTTCCTTGTCACTAACAGTTTTTTTAATGTCACCCCCTCTCACATTGCACCTAACCACTTCTAGTATGCCAAATTTAAAGGATGAACAATCCTTACTGCTATTCAAGTGTTTCCATAGAGCGTTGTTTTCATCATGTTTCTTGATACTGTAATAGTGGTCATAAATTCTACTACGTAAACACCTAACAGTCTTCCCTACATAATAGCAGGGACAATGTGTGCAGATGGCCAAATATACTAAATTTTTTGACCTACAATTACCCTTCTGGAATAAAATATTCGTTTTGTTGTAATTTTGCAAAATAGTACTTGGAACGTCAGTAATGTGTTGACATTGTTGACAGGTGCCACACTTGGTGGTACCACTGCCACCCCTTCCATTATTCCTATCGTGTTTCCTCTCCAGCAAATATTTCATATTAAAGCATTCTTATAAACAAAATGTGGCTCGTTCCCCACTGTTTTTAATACATTGTTATCAGCCTTGAAAACATTCCAATTTCTCGGAATGATACGCCTAATGTCTCCACAGTGGGATGCATGTTGGATAACACAAGCCATTTTAAACTTTCCTGTAGCACCATCTCCATTAGTTATTGTGTTACTCTGAGTTGTTTCAGAATCTAAGCCTGCTCCCAAAAGGGGCTTGTACTTGATTCCCCATTGTTTCCTCACATACTCACTAACATCTAGTATCATATCAATGGGATACCCCCTTTCAACAAAATATGAGCCTATTTTCCTCAATTCCATGCCCAAGTCATTGACATTGGATGACATCCGAGCTGCTCGGATGCATTGCCCTTTGACAATATTCCTTTTTTGAACCCATGGATGGTTGCTGGAAAAGTGCAAATAGGAATTACTAAATGTGTTCTTCCTAAAAATATTGGACTTGAATTTCCCGTCCTGTATAGTTATTTGCACGTCTAAGTAGGAGATGGTGTCCTTATCCTTGTTGAAGGTAAATTTAAAATGTTCACTGCAGGAATTAAGATAGCCAAAAAACTTATCTAATTCCTGTTGGTTACCCCTCCAAAGAAGAAAAATATCATCCAAAAAGTGAAGGTAACAAGAAATGTACTTATACCATTCAGAATGAAAAATATATTCTTTTTCCCAGTCAAAGACCACCATGTTTGCATATATGGGGGCACAAGCTGCCCCCATTGCAACCCCCTTAGACTGCTTATAATACTCTCCTTCGTAAAAAATGTAATTATGTGTTAAAACGATTTCCATGAAGTTCAATACCAGTAAAGTCTTATCCCAGGGTAATACTCCAAGTCCAAAAATGCTCTTGTGGAACCTTTCCAAACCTTCCTCTTTGGGTATATTAGAAAAAAGGTCAATAACGTCAATAGTGACCAACCATTCCACCCCTTCAGCTAAACCAGGTTGCAACCTTCCCAAAAAATCTCAGGAGTCAAGGACCAAATGGGGAATTTTCCTTAAGGTAGGTTTTAGCCATTTGTCAACGACCTTTCCAAAAGGAAAGGTTTTGGCTTGACTCCCTGAGATAATAGGCCTGAATGGTGGGTCTGAAATGTCCTTGTGGACTTTAGGAATGCCCACAATAGTGCTAATAATGGGGTTCTCGACTTTCAAAAATTTGTACAAGTCAGAATCTATTCTGTCTTCCAACAATAGATCTTCCAAAAACAGGTCCACCTTGTGGTACCCTATATGAACTTCATTCATGGAGGAAATCTCATATTTACCAGAGTTGAGCAACAAACTGTTAATCTTGTTCCTATAGTCGTTAGAGGGGTATAGCACAACCCCACCCCCCTTGTCCGGTTTCATAATCCGGATATTTTGGTCCTCCTGTAGGTCATTCAATATTTCCTGTTCTTCCTTAGTTAAATTGTATCTCGTACCATTCTTCCTCTGCTTACTATATTTATAAATTTCTCCTGTAACTAATTTCTCAAAGGTATCTAACAGGTTGTTTAGGGGGGTATATGTACTTTTAGTTGTAAATTCTTTGAATTCATGATGTTGTTTACCTTCAAACTTAACACATAAATTGAGTTTCCTAATATATTTCTTGATGTCCACTATACTATCTACTAAATTAAATTTCCCATAGGGTATAAACTTCATCCCCTTGGACAAAAGGGTGGTGTTCTTTTTTAAGACTCAGACTCGTATAATTGTAAATGTAAAAGTTGTCGTAAGAGCTTATGATATCATTGACCTTAGTAATCTCCGTTGGATTCTCCTTTGGGGTAGGCCAGGGAGGAGTGGCTACCTCTTCACCTTTCCCCCCAGATGGTCTCCCCCTCCATGATAATAACTCCTTTGGTTTTCGTCCCAACCCTGTTCTCTCTCTAAAAAATTCTGATATTGTGATTGATTATAATGGTGGTTGAAAGTACTCCTATGATTGTTGTATGACCTGAATGCCTGGTTGTCCCTAAAATTGCTCCAACCCTGCTTCTTCCCTTTGGGAGGTATATAGTTCTTAGGTTTATAGTCATTACCTTTCTCCCACCTATATGCCTCACCCTTTTTATACTGCTCCATATCTCTGTAAAGTTTCTTACATTTACGTTCAAATTGCTTGGTAATTAAGCCTGCTACCCAATTGTACTGTGATTCATATAACAATTCACACTGCTCAAATAATAAATCCTGTACAATAGTGTTGTTAAGATCATCCAATTCAGTCAACAAAACACAAATACGTTGGTCATTGCAACCAATAATAAATTTCATAAATGAGAAACCAAAACCATCAAAAAGTTTAGTACATTCTCTTTTACTACTTTCGTCCAATATAACACCCATAGGGGTCTTGAAAAACCTCAGCCCCATAGGTACCACACCATTGTCCAAACACTTTTTCAAGTAGTTATTATCCAATTGTAGGCTTTTTAAAGTCTTTAACTTCTTACCAAACAGTAGTATAGAGTCTTTCAGGGTTTGCTCGACATTTACATCTGCAGCATGATTGTTGTCTGATTCACCCCTATCGTTATCGCCAAATTCAAATTGACCCTCAAGAAATGTATTGTAGTTAAATCGCCCTCTCCCACCACACAAATGTGTGGAGGGCTGCTTAGCAGTACCTGCTACCTTGTCATGTGCTGCAAAGGCGTAAGTCTTCTTTGGTACTGTCCTTTTAGGCCTAGCTCCAGACAAGTTGGATTCCCCTTCAGATCCGTTCCTGCTGCCTCCGAAAACATTTTTCTGCTGAAGGCTGTCCGCTGAACGTGATCCATAAGAAGCTGGTTTGTCTAGCACAGTTCCGTTGGTCCAAACACCCTGTAAATCCTCGTTACTTTCTTTCCGACTCGCTCCGCGTGTCGACGTCACCGGTTTGGCGTTGTCATCCTTCAGGTTAGGTTGAGTCATCATTTCCAATAGTCTAGTCAGCTCACCTCGCATAATAGCCATTTCAGATTGCAGCCCCCTGATTTCGTCTCGCCTGGGGGAGAAAATAGAAGGTAGTTCATCTAGGGAGTCCATACTCGCTCCAAAACTGAATAAAATATTGAATAACCAGGAACAGTCAACTAAGGAAAATTCCCCATTTGGTCCTTGACTCCTGGGATTTTTTGGGAAGGTTGCAACCTGGTTTAGCTGAAGGGGTGGAATGGTTGGTCACTATTGACGTTATTGACCTTTTTTCTAATATACCCAAAGAGGAAGGTTTGGAAAGGTTCCACAAGAGCATTTTTGGACTTGGAGTATTACCCTGGGATAAGACTTTACTGGTATTGGACTTCATGGAGATCGTTTTAACACATAATTACATTTTTTACGAAGGAGAGTATTATAAGCAGTCTAAGGGGGTTGCAATGGGAGCAGCTTGTGCCCCCATATATGCAAACATGGTGGTCTTTGACTGGGAAAAAGAATATATTTTTCATTCCGAATGGTATAAGTACATTTCTTGTTACCTTCACTTTTTGGATGATATTTTTCTTCTTTGGAGGGGTAACCAACAGGAATTAGATAAGTTTTTTGGCTATCTTAATTCCTGCAGTGAACATTTTAAATTTACCTTCAACAAGGATAAGGACACCATCTCCTACTTAGACGTGCAAATAACTATACAGGACGGGAAATTCAAGTCCAATATTTTTAGGAAGAACACATTTAGTAATTCCTATTTGCACTTTTCCAGCAACCATCCATGGGTTCAAAAAAGGAATATTGTCAAAGGGCAATGCATCCGAGCAGCTCGGATGACATCCAATGTCAATGACTTGGGCATGGAATTGAGGAAAATAGGCTCATATTTTGTTGAAAGGGGGTATCCCATTGATATGATACTAGATGTTAGTGAGTATGTGAGGAAACAATGGGGAATCAAGTACAAGCCCCTTTTGGGAGCAGGCTTAGATTCTGAAACAACTCAGAGTAACACAATAACTAATGGAGATGGTGCTACAGGAAAGTTTAAAATGGCTTGTGTTATCCAACATGCATCCCACTGTGGAGACATTAGGCGTATCATTCCGAGAAATTGGAATGTTTTCAAGGCTGATAACAATGTATTAAAAACAGTGGGGAACGAGCCACATTTTGTTTATAAGAATGCTTTAACATGAAATATTTGCTGGAGAGGAAACACGATAGGAATAATGGAAGGGGTGGCAGTGGTACCACCAAGTGTGGCACCTGTCAACAATGTCAACACATTACTGACGTTCCAAGTACTATTTTGCAAAATTACAACAAAACAAATATTTTATTCCAGAAGGGTAATTGTAGGTCAAAAAATTTAGTATATTTGGCCATCTGCACACATTGTCCCTGCTATTATGTAGGGAAGACTGTTAGGTGTTTACGTAATAGAATTTATGACCACTATTACAGTATCAAGAAACATGATGACAACAACGCTCTATGGAAACACTTGAGTAGCAGTAAAGACTGTTCATCCTTTAAATTTGGCATATTAGAAGTGGTTAAGTGTAATGTGAGAGGGGGTGACATTAAAAAAAGCTGTTAGTGACAAGGAAGTAAGGTGGCAAATCAAACTCAATGCATCAGTTTATCCTGGAATTAATGAACATATTTCGATTAAACCTATACTAGACAATTCCAGGTAACAACTAAAATCATGTATATGCATGGGAATTGGAGTGGTTGTGAACACATGTAGCGTTATTGCCCTTACCATTAGGGAACATAATTTGGGTGTCCAAATGTAGGAATTGTAGTTATTTATTTACTTACATATTTGTCAACACTTTGCATAATAGGTTTGTATAATATGCTATAAACATTTGTTTAACTGGATAGGTTAGACTATTAAGAAGGGATATAAGTAAAGGAATTTGAAATACCAGCATTAGCACTTTAAATTTTAATTAATGTTCGTCAGGTGATGAATTTTTGTATTTATAAGAGCATTGAACAGATGGTTTAGTTGTTCTGATGAAGTCTTTTATGTAAGATGAAAGCGCTTAACGGATGTGTTTTATAATAAACTTGTTCTTGGTTTTACATCTTGTGGACTGGTGTTCGTGCTGGTGATTTTGGAGTGCCACTGGGACAGCTGTGTGGATTATTTTTTATTTAGTTGACTGTTCCTGGCAATTATACTGACCCATCTAACTATCGTCCTATTGCCATCCTATCACCCCTCTCTAAGATATTAGAAAAATGTATTCACTCACAACTTCTGAAATACCTCCTCCAGCAAAACCTTCTCACTCCCACACAACATGGATTCTGCCCCAACCATAGTCCATCTATTGCCCTTCTATCTTTCACACACACACCACAGCAGAAGCTTGTGACAACAATCTACTCATATCCTGTCTCTTCCTTGACCTTTCCAAAGCCTTTTACACAGTATTTCACTCCATCCTCCTAACCAAACTTGCAAAGGTTAATCTATCTGCTACCTCCCTTACCTGGTTCTCCAGCTACCTCTCTTATAGACAACAGTCTGTCAGATGGCTATCTTCCTACTCTCCCTATATTTCAGTCCATACTGGAGTCCCTCAGGGCTCCATCTTGGGTCCCCTACTGTTTAATGTTTTCACAAATGAGCTCTACACATCTTGCAAAAACTCTTCCCTCATCCAATATGCAGATGACTCAATACTCATCTCAATCTCAAACAACATCTCAGAACTACTTTGCCTCACTCAACTCATCTTTCTTACCACTGAAAAATGGTTGTCAGATAATCAACTCATCCTCAACCCCAAAAAGACTAAGCTCTTGCTTTTTCTCTCCCCCTCTCTTTTCCACCATAAATCCACTTTTACTATAATTTCCTCCAACAACACAATAATTCGGCCTGAACCTCAAACTAAACTCTTAGGTGTCATAATAGATGATGATCTCAAATTTAACCTACACCTTCTCCAATGTATATAAAAAAAAAAAATCAGAAACTAGAATTGCTTTATCATAATAAAAAAATTCTAACTCCAAATACTAGACTCACCCTAGCTCAGGCATTCCTCCTACCCTCACTTCTCTATGCTGCCCCAGTACTAACCTTAATCCAGCACACTATCTTGACTAAACTCCAACAAACGTATCATAAAATTAATAGATTCATTACCAGCTCTCACTACACCTCACATTACTGCCTTGCCCTATACTCCCTGCAATGGCTTGAATTCCCACAGCTACTGTTAACATCACAATTCCAAATTGTACACTCTATACTATATAAACCATCTTCCTGTCCAGCTCTTTCTACCCTTGTATCCACCTACTCCCCATCTCGATCTCTGCGCACTTCAAACCAACAACTACTAGCAGTCCATCCACCAAAGACAAATGTGAGCAAATTACTATACAAATGCTCAGTTGCCCAGTCCTGGAACAAACTGCACTTGTCATTATACACCCATCTCACTTTAAAAAGGAACTTAAAAAGCATCTGCTCAACTCTAAAACTTGTCCCTGCCATAACCTCTCCTAACCCCCACCTTCAAAGTTCTTAACTCCCACGCATTCTACCTAGACTGCTAAAAACAGCCTACCAAATCTCTCAATTATAAAACAAGTTCACTTTCTAATCACATGGTATTATTCATCTTTAAATATTTTTTACATATACAAGGCCTCATGCTGGTATACTATCCTACTCTTAATTCCCTTCTCTACTCTTCCTGTTTTATATATATATATATATATATATATATATATATATATATATATATATATATATATATATATATATATCTTACCCCTCTTTTGGCTTTATCTTTAGATATGGCTAGCAGATTTCTAGATGTACCTGGACCTTGTTTTACTATTACTACACAACTTTCTCATACTGTAGACTAAACGGGAATCTTTTTTCTGCAAAATTTTAAATGAATATAACCAACTGTAAATTGTTTTTCTCTGTAAAACGTACACTGAATTGAACTAAATTTATCTTGTATTCTCCGTTAACATGTATATTAAATATAACTGGAGCTTTTCTCCTCAGGTCTCTACTGAAAATGGGTTTCTAACCCAGCTGGACTAACCCGGTTAACAAATGTCCATAAATAAATAAATAAAAAATGATAATAAAACTACATACTGTAATATTAAAATACACAACACTCTAAGGAAAACACTAAATAAAAAAGAAACAACATACAATGATGGTCTGAAGAGTAGGATTCTAATACAATGCTTCATTAAGAATACAAACAACATGTTATTAATATAAGGATACTTCAGAATGATGTTCAGTTTATTCAACATTAAAACAATGCAATAAAATGGAAGAAAATGAGGTAGAATAGGGAAAACAGGAGGAAATGGAAGGAAAATAGGAAGATGTACTGGGGAGAGATGGGAAAGAAAATTGATACTTTAGGGAACTTGAAGGGAGAAATTTGTGGAAAATAGGAGTGAGAGAGTACATACTATACAAAAGCAAACTCAAAGTAGATTCCTTAAAACATGCACCTCTTTATGCAGAAAGATCTACCCAGTCTTTCATTACTCAAAACTCTCGCCCTCATCTTATTATACATCCCCTAAACAATATGCACACTTCTTTTCATCTCTACGTAATCTAAATTCCTCCACAACTTCGTTTGCTTAACATTAAATAAGTCTGTTCTTGGTCTAATAAAACAGCCTACCAATCTAGCCGTTCCTTCCTCCCCAAGTCAAAAATGTCCTGTAATAGTCTCAAAAATCAAAATACTCTGGCCTTTCACCCCAATTCTGAAACCTACAAGTCATCCTAGGCAACCACTCTGGTAAACTGCCCGAATGGAGAGATGAGGGATCCAAATGGAGAGATGATAAGTCAGCAAGGAAGGGGTAGTATTGCTGAAACTGAATTCATCCTCAAGTCTTGGTGAGTACCTTCACGAGGTGGACCCTGTTTTCACAAAATCTCACCAAGATGACACTGGTATATAAACTGTATTTATATAGCACATATCATGGACAGAAGTAGGTTAAAAATTAAAAAAGATAGCAGGGTGCACAAGACCCAGGATAAAAAGTGCCCTATCCTGGTAGGTGCACTGGTGCCAGGACTGGAAAAGATGACAGTATAGAATCTTCAAAATATGAAAACATTCCTACAATGGAGCCAGGTCAGTCCCAGGGGGAGGAAGCCCCCCCCCCCATTGTAGTAGGAAGTAGTAGTCCACAAAAATCACAAAGAAGGGCCATAAAGACGATAAAGTGGACTATTGAGGAGAAGAAGGACATAATGTACTGTTACTATTATGCAAAAAGCCCAGAATTTCCAGACAAATATATACAAAACAAATAAGAGAGAGAAATTAGAGGAAAGAAAAATACTTCCACAAGAAAAACTATCAGAAGCGTCAAATAAAAATGTGTATTCATTAATACAACAGAATTCTGAAAAACAATATATAGATCAGGAAACTTTGATCTCTTTGGAAAAAGAAGCATTTGAGGAAGTGCAAAAATATAAACAACAAAACCTAGAGATTTTTGAAAAGTATAAAAAAGAAATATGGACATGGGAAGAAAGAGAGATTTGATATGGTGCAATATTTATGTAAAGGAGAAAGCCAAACTAATCAATGTAAAAAAAGGCAGCCCCAAAGCTATTCAAAGAGAAATACAGGCAAAGGCATCCAGGTATGGAAAATTTCACAATAAAAAATAATATCACAAAGAGGGAATGTTGAAAAGAAGATTAGTAAAGTAAAAGTTCAAAAAAATAGAAGTTGAAGTTATGGAGTGCCTGCGAAGTGAAGGATTTGATGCAGAAGGTCTAACATAGGTTACATTACAGCATGATGCAGTGAGTCCCCAAAGTAATGAGAAACAGGAAGATCAGGAGACATCTGAAGTAGAAATATGGAAATGGGAATGAAAAATAGATTTAATATGGTGTGATATTTATGCAAAGGAGAAAGCAAAACTAAGCAATACAAAAAGAGCAGCACCAAAGATATTTGAAGAGAAATACAGGCAAAGGAATCCAGACATGGAAAACTTTACAACACAAAAAAAATAAGAAGACAAAGAGGAAAAGTAGAAAAGGAGATTAGTAATGGAGAAGTTAAAGAAATAGAAACTGAGGTTATGGAGTACCTGCAAAGTGAAGGATTCATTGTATAAAATCTAATTCAGAAAGTACCACAACAGGATAGAGCAAAGCATATCTAAATTAAGGGGAAACCTGTGGAACTGGAAGCAATTGGTGAGGTGCCATATGAAGATACTTTGGAGCCTTCCACAGGAAACCAGTATAAATGTTCACTTGAACCTGGACAGCAAGAAAAGGAACAGGAAACTCTGTAAACTCTGACACAGTCAATGTTGAGGAGTGATAGGCCAGTGAGTTCCCATATGACAGAGCAATGGATGGCACAGAATGTAACTGAACAGAATGTGTCATAGGAAGATGCTATAGAGCTTTCTATAGAATGCCCACAGGAAATTGAAAACAAAAAGTGTGCCCTCAGTTTAGAAGAAAATGAGTTAAGAGAAGAATTGCTTGATTTAATAGACATAGAGATATTAAGATCAATGAAAGAAATAGACTGCAGAAGGTCAATAAAACTCAAAAAGTCAGAAGTTTGATAAAACAAATGGACACAGTAATTAGGACTGTCCATAGAGATCCATGCAATATAACAGGAATAAACAAGATATATTACTGTGCAGCTAAATTAATAACTGATAAAGTTCTACCACATCTACACAGGGCAGTGAGGGAAAGTTAAGGGAGAAATCAAATACTATCATGAAAGTATCGAATAGAGAAAACTATAAAGCAATTAAGACGGGTCTATATCAGAACATCAGAGTATTAAACCTTCGAATGTTCTGATATCGAACACTATTCAACGAACGCTAAGAATAGCGAAGCTGCAGAACAGCGAATTCTTTCCTCAGGAAAGAATTTGGTTGGCCGTTTCTGTGGCTTCACTATTCTTAGCACTGTGGTGGAAAGTTACGGGTTGAGTTCAGGTAAGTGTGCCACTGTTTGTACATTAGGGTTAGGGGCGGGTTAAGTGAGTTAGGGTTAGGGTGTGGGTTAGGCGTGTGTGCAATAGTGGCAGACTTTAGGGTTAGGGGCACTTTAAGTGAGTTAGGGTTAGGGCGCGGGGTTAGGTGACTGCTCGATAGTGACAGACCTTAGGGTTAGGGTTTGGGTTAAGGTAAGTGGGTACATAGTAGTGTATGTTTAGTTTACTGCAGCATTAGATGTAGGAATTTAAGTGTATGTGTGTGGTTGCTGTTTGTTTGATGTGCTTGTGTTGTGTGTATGTGTTTCGGAGCATCGAATTTGTTCTGAATGTTCGATATTTTCATGTTTAGATGTTTTGGGGCCGATGAAATAGCGTTCGCTATTTTCATCTTTCGATAACGTGATATAAACGCATTAAGACAAGAAGTGTCACTGTTAGAGGAATATAGAAGAGGGAACAGATCAACAAAAATACTAAGAAAGATAGAGGTGATAAAAGCAATGCGCAGTTATTAGAACAGATCAGGATCTATCATGCACTATTGCAAATAAAAAACTGAAAATCTCAGCAAAGGCAGAAAAACTTAGAAGATACTCAGAAAAATATAAAGGAAAAGTACAAAAATAAGCAATTTATTGATGACCCAACAAAGTTTTATAGAGAATTGGGAATCAAGGTAAAAGGCATTGAAAAAAGAAGAAATAAGATACGTTTTGGAGAAGTATCTATGAAGAGCCTGTGGAACATAACAAAGATGTTAAATAGATAGAAGAAGTAAAACAAAGAATAAGAAGTCCAAATGTACAGGATATGAAATGGGATGAAGTATCAGCCAGAGAGATTGAAAGAAAGCTAAGAAAAGCCTCTAATTAAAAAACCCAGGCCGAAATGCAGTACCTAACTTTTGGCTAAACGTATTAACATCTTTGCAAAAAGATTTAGCCATGAGTAAGAACTATTTATATGCACACCCCAGACACCAACTTGGCTAACAACAGGAAAAACAATGCTCCTACTTAAGAGTAAACCTGCAAGCTACCATAAAAATTATAGACCAATAACTTGCTTTCCGACGATGTATAAACTATACATGGGAATTGATGCCGACAGAGTTTATAGTCATTTAGAAGAAAACTGAATTATGGAAGTAGAACAAAAGGGCAATAAAAGAAATTCATATGGAACAAAGAATAATTTTTTGTTAAATAAAGTCATAGTGGAGAACTGGAAAAAGGGGAAGAATCTGAGTATGGCATGGATTGACTACAAAAAAGCATTTGATAGTATCCCACATTCATGGATAAAAGAGTGCTTAAAAATGTATAAGATACACTGTGCACTGATCGACTACATTACAGTGACCATGAAACAGTGGCAGACCACTTTGCAATTAAGCCATGATAAAAGACAAATTATTATCCCAGGGATAAAAAATTCAAAGGGGGATATTCCAGGGTGACTCTTTGTCACCGATGCTATTTTGCCTAGTCCTTAACCCATTAAGCTGTCTACTTAACAGCTTAGGCTATGGCTATAATTTGGCTCCTAGAAAACAACAAAGTGCAAAGACTTCTCATCTTCTCTTTCTCGATGACTTAAAACTATATAGCTCATTAGATGAGGACCTGAAAGCACAATTCCAAGTTGTCAAAATCTTTTTTCAGATAATGTAAGAATGTCATTTGGTCTTGATAAATGTGCAAAAGAAGCCTTTAAATCAGGAAAACTGGAGCACCAGGAAAACATCAGTTTGGGACAAGAATGTGATATAAAAGAACTTGAGCAAGAGTGAGTGTATAAATATTTGGGAATTGATGAAGGATCAACAATAAAACATGAACAAATGCAAATAAAGCTTAGTAAGGAATACTTTAGAAGACTTAAATTAATCCTGAAAACAGAGTTAACATCTAGAAACAAAATCCAAGCTATAAACAAATTTGCTCTTCCTGTCCTAACTTCCAATTTTGGAGTGATTGATTGGCCCCAAAACATGTTGGATAGATTAGAGAGGAAAACAAGAAGGATGCTTTATGCTCACCAAATGATTTATAAAAATCAATGCATACCAAGATTATATATTCCCCATTCCAAAGGAGGGATGGGCCTCCTTGAAACTGATTACATGTATAGATCTGAAATCATGGGACTCCACACATATCTGCTGACCTCACAATATCCAAATGTAGTGACATTTTTGAAACATGAGAAGAATAAATCTAAGATTACTTCTTTGCTTAACATAGCAGAAGCATATCGGCATCAAGCAGGAATGGAAATCAAACCAGAAGTAGATAAAAATCAGGCAGTAACTGAATATGCCAAAAAAACAAAAGAAAGATTATAAGGTGAAGGATCAGATGAGAAGGCAAAAAATGTGGAAAATGCATAAATATAGTTGCAAGTATAGAAAACTTCTGGAAGAACCTCATGTTGATCAGGAATGAATGTAGGAATGGTTAAGGAGAGGCAAAATTCAATCCAAGAGATGAAAGGTTAATATTGGCGGCCCAAGATAGTGGGCTGCGTACACATTGGTTTACAAAGTCCATTGAACATGTGGGAGAAAAAGACAAATGTAGGTTTTATAAAACCAAATTAGAAACAGTCACACACCTCGTTGCTGGTTGTAACATACTAATGGCAGAAGGACTGTATACTGAAAGGTATAATAATGTGGCAAGATTGTTGTACAGGGGATTGTGCAAACATTACCATACTGAAGTGGCTGAAAAACACGGGAAACATGAGCCACAAAGCATCATAGAGAATTATGTTTATATCACATGGGATCATCCATTACCAACAGTTCAAAAGATAGATGCTAGAAAATAGTGGTCCATGAAAAGAAGACAAAAGTAGCACTGATCATTGAAATCGCTACACCCAGTGACTACAGTGTAATGCATACAGAGACACAAAGTTATAAAATATCGGGATTTGCAGGCAGAAACAAGAGAAATGTGGAAGAAAGATACCCAGACAGTCCCAATAGTAGTAGGAGCAATGGGACTTATAACAAATAATCTACAATCGTATTTAGATATGTTACCAATACTTGTAACTCTGTACAAAATGCAGAAGGAGTCATTACTGAGCACATTGCGGGTGCTGCGAACAGCACTACTCACTGACATCAAAGATTGAAACAATACTAATTTCATGAACTTTAATTGTACTTTGACTTAGGAATGGGGTCAATTCCCATCATGGTATTAGAAACTCAAAAGGTTTGGAGAAATTAAAAAAGGGCAAACTGTTCTTAAGGAGCTTCATAATCAGTTAGATCTATATTTAACCATTAAGCTACCAGTTATGTACATCAAGAGAAAAAAATGCCCAACTTTTCTCTCTACTACCCTTCCTTTCTTTAATTCATTAACACTCCCATAATTATTTCCTCACTATACATTGCTAACCGCCATACCTCCACATGCATACATGCACCTACACACACAATCACACAGTCACACACACACACACACACACACACACATGCAGATGTACAGACAAACACACACACACACACACACACACACACACACACACACACACACACACACACACACAAATGCACACTCACACAACTTTTCCTCCTCACTTCTATTACTCCACTTATACCTTAGTATTTTTAAGTAATACTGCCCTTATTTCTTTATATCTCCTCACATAGTCATACTGGTTTCCAGCGTAATTATAATCCTCCCTCTGGTACTAATAACACACCTAAACTCTTATCATCTACAACTCCAAAAAAGAAAAAAATAACTCTACCACCTCCAGGCATATTTTCACAGGCTTAAACTCCACCCAGTCTAATTTCACTATATCTCTAGACTTATTTCCCTCAACTTTCATTCAAGAACAGCCATTCAGCACCAAGTTCCATACTGATAAAATTAGGACTTAGGATCAAATCCAATTGTAAATGTGCCCCTCTCCCTACATCGTACTCTCAGTCCTTACTATTAAATTAGGTGGGGATGTCAGCAAAAACCCTAGTACTCCTCACAAGACATCATCCTCCATGGCTTCTAGCTCAAAAATTTAAGAAGTATTAGAAATAAATTAGCTGACTTCAATGCCTGGATGGCAAAGTACTCTCCAGATGTCATTGTAGTTATTGAAACTTGGCTGAAGCAAGATATGAAAGACAAGGACATTCTGCCTCCAGGATATAATATGCTAAGACTAGAAAGGACCAAAAAAAAGAACCAAAAAAAGCAGGTGGTGTTGCTATACTTTGCAACAATTCCCTTTACTTAACTCTTTGTCCCTTAAATACATAATGCTGAAATCCTCATGCTCCTCCTAGAAACTAAACACGCCTATTCACAATAAGAATTTGCTTTCTTCCAGGCAACAATACAAATGCAGCATAAGAGTTGTTCTTCTGGACTTACTCAAATATTCCACAGGAAACTAGAAAAATGGGTGATCGAAATACTGACTGGCAGACCATTACAATATACAATCTGACAGAAAATCTACCCTAGATTTGATCCTCACTAACTCCCCAAACAAAATTATCTATTCTGGTACTCTCCCCAACACACTAAGCAGACATTTCCCCACTTTCACTATTTGGGACCACCACAATATCCATAAACTATACCACTACAAACCACTCTCAAAATTTGTCCTCCGTCCAAAAAGATGCCTTCATCTCATACTTAAATTAATAAAATGGAACCAACTAATAACCCTTCAACAAGACCATACTGTTGACCTGTATAACATCACTTTCCTCAGTAGTCTAATTGTACATGCTGCACCCTGTATCTCCAGACAAACAAGACAAATTATGAACCAAATAAACAAAGCAAGTGAAACCTAGAGCAAAAAATAAGACAGTCTAAACTGCAAGAACATAAATATCCCAGAAATAGCACCAAGCAAATAACTAAATTTGACAAGAAATCATATTACACCAATCTCCAAACTTTAAATCACTCTTCTGGTCTTCAGCCAACCAATTATTAAATCCTGGCCAAGACACCCAACCTAGCCTCACTGCTCTCCCTCACTCATACAACTTGGCTTCCCAATTCAAAACACAGTTCATCAACTCTCATCCTCCACTACCCCACAACTTTTCACTAAGTCAACACTCCAAGATAACATTTTCTCCCTGGAGCCCATCTCCACCTCCACCGTAAAAAAATACACCTAAAATTGACACCTAGCACTGCTGCCCAGATAACCTACCAGGTGAATGCATTAAAATGGCAGCAGATTCTCTGGTCTACCCAGTTTCCATATTAAATGATCTATTAAAGAACTCAGAAAAAAAGAAAGTCACACCACCGAAAGTAGTTGAAATCCAAAACTATTTTAAAAACAAACAGGTGAATGTACCACTATGAACAGAGCACATGACTCACATAAAAACTTTAATGCAACAATGCCAATAAAATAAGTAGAGGAAAAGATGGAAACCTATTCTCCGCAGTCTTCTTTGGTCTGCCAAAGGCTTTTGATAACATTTTATTGCACAGAACTGTGACAACAATTTCTTTCCTAGGTCTAAAAACATCCACAATCACTTGATTTGATAGCTACCTTTCCTGCAGATAGGTTGTTAAATGGCAAAATAACATCTCTCCTTTCCTTCTATAGCAGTGGTGGTCCCCTAGGACTCTATTCTAGGTTCTATCTTATTCAACATATTTGTGAATGACCTCCACTCCAAAATGCAGATGACTCTACACTAATCTATGTTATAAAAAGATGAGTGCACTACAACTACAAAACCAAGATTCTCTTATCTATATTGAAACATGGCTATCTGGTTCCCAACTCTTAGACCCCCCCCCCAAAAAAGCTCACCTTATTCACCCCTAAACAGCGCTCTACCCAGAAATCCATCTTCACTCTAACCTTCACAAGCAACATAAACTTTGTATTAGTAACTCACTCTAAGCTACCTGGCATAATTATTGATGACAACTTGAAATTTGATTGGCATCTAAAAGATGTAATACACAATTCATCAAAAAACTAACACCTTCTGCAGGATAAAACCATACCTAATAGATAATGCTAGAACATACATTGCTTCATCTTTCCTCCTTCCAGCTGTCCTCTATGCAGCCCCCCATTCTCATTAATCTTCAGGTAACACAGACCAATGTCCTTGATCAGTGCTACAGTAAAGCAGCAAAATATGCCAGTAATGTGACATACAGATCTCAGCACTGTGTACATTAAAGCAGCTAAACTGGCTACAGCTGTTTAACTCCCTCTTTCTCAACTACGTACCACATATAATATTATTCAAAAACATATCTCTCTAAACAGGCCTCTTTGTTCAGTAGATAAAAAAATAATCCTAAAAACTAATTAAAACAACTCTGCTGGTGCCCCCCCCCCTCTCTCTCTCTCTCTCTATATATATATATATATATATATATATATAGTTCTCCTACATCTCTCAAATCTGAACCCTGAACCACCAACCCCTTATCTTTAAACAAATACCTCAGGTGAAATATTTTGAGTCTCAATTAAAGCAACAGATGATAAGTAAATGGCTGTGTTGTTGCTCATCTCCTGGCTAGGCTAATATCCCAAAACAACTACATAGTGCATTTTAAGCTATGCTATCTCTCACCTTATCTAAGGACACTGTACTGACATATGATGTCTACAGTTATGTTTACAGCCTGTGTCTCTATAAGCTCTTCTTTCTAAGCCGCTGACTTTCCTCTCTCCTTTACTTACCACTTCCTACCCTTCTCTTCACATGCCCTCCTTATTTTTATTATATTCTTCTATTCCCCTTCAACACCTCCTGGCTCATTACCTTCCTTTTTCTCTGCTCTCTTCTTTCATCCCCTTTTACATCACATCCCTTTTGTGTGTCCCCCTGCCAAGCCACATAGCACACACAGCCCCTTACAGACACTCTTCAGGAGAATAATCCTTCATCTGCTTACTCAGCTTTCATCTCACCCATCTTAACTACTAACCATTTATTTCAATATCCACCACTTTCCCATGCATAATCCATCCAATTTCTGTGCTGAACCCCTACCTATTTCCCTGGTTTTGCTTTTCATACATGTCTTTTCACATAGTTCCTCCTACATATTGCTGTAAAAACTATTGCTTCCACCAACATTTTGCTTAAATACTTTTTCCCCCTCATACCTCTTATTTTAAAAGCATGTTCTTACAAATAACTTGCTGTTTTCTTTCCTTCCACTTTCTTTGTTTTGAATCATTTTTGCACTTATATATTAGATTTTATTCATAGCATACACATATTTGTATATGTTGTACTGCTGTCTTTTCTAAAACTTCATGTTTTGCTTTGTGTTATTGTAATGTTCCTTACTTGTTTTTTTCTACCTGTGGTCTGTATATTATACTTGGAACTTTTCTTCTCACACCTCCATTGAAAAAGAATAACTGATGCCCCACAGACATTTTTGGTAAGCAAATACTGACAAATAAATAAATAAGTAAACTTAAGACATAATTCATTAGCTCCCTGTGCTGAAATACACTGAAAGAGTTGTGGTAATTCATCATTATGTAAGGGCAATGAAAATTTGCAAACTTCATAAGACAAGTCATCCTGTTCTTGAACTCTTATATGCTTGCTTAGTAATGTCCCATATGTCTGCCAACATAATCCTTTCTGCTTCCATTTCTGTACACTTGCTCTCATATCCCAAACAGTCTCAGTCACTAAACATAATTGCCACATACCTTGTAACATTTTCAGTCTTACAATTATTATCTCTTTTCAATATATCAGACTCATCCCTTAACACTTTCATCATCTATTCCTTCTGAGAATCTTCCAAAATTTGAAAAGGACACAAAACCTCCATCTTACTACTCATGGAATACATACTTCATACTTTAGCTAACTCAAACGTTTTTTTCCTAAGATGGTCTGCATCTTATGACATCATTCTTTTCTTTCACTTTTATTCACAACATTCCCTTTCTCTTTTCATGTCCTGACATGTATCGTTTAATCACAGTGTCCAGTTGTGTGCATTTGCCTTCTCACTTACCTTCCACCATTCACACTTACAGTCATATAATCCTTAGAGAGTTTTCCTTTCCTAAGTAACACTAGTTATACCATCTTGAGCAAATTAATTCTATAAAATAATGACACTGACTGTTTTTCCTTTTCCCCAAACTTCTCACTCACTCCACATCATACAAATTGCTTTTGATCAATAGGAAATATAAAATATATTGATTTGTGAACACAAGTACTCCTGCAAATATAAATATGTGGTCATTTCAGGAACTGTTTCTATCACTAAAAAAAATAATAACTTTAGGGCCCATGATATACATAATATATTTTAATCCAGTAACTTTGATCATTTTCTTAAGTATTTCATGTCAACTTTGTGCTTTGAATTTTCCCCATATAGAGAAATGTAAGTCCCTGCTCCACACATTTTTTCTTAACAAACAAGATTCTTTAAATATTTCTAAATGATGATCCTTAGACTAAGATCCCAAAATAAACATCAGTCTCAGTGAGAAATATATTTAACAATTAATATCAGCAATTACAACTTTTCTATCATATCATTTACCATTTCTTCACTGTTACACACTTCTAGTCCTTTCAGTCCTACTAATAGTCCGGAACACCTATCCTCCTCACTAATCATGTAATTTTACCCTTCCCCAAACCTTTTAATTATGACCCATTTCTTCCCTAGTTAAATGAATATCCTGCAAATGAAATACCTACATACATGCAAATATTTCAAGGATGAGCATTAATGCCCATCCAGGCTGTTCTTAAACATAACTAAACTAGTACTCGCTTTAATGTAATTTGGTAGTCTGTTCCATGCATCAACTGCTTTCTCATTCCTATAGAATCTTCTATATAGGTAGTCTGATGATTCTCTACTATGTTTTGATAACCCCAAACATTCCCAAACATAGGTGTCTCTAAATGCCGTATATACCTGAAAAAGATCTCCTCTTAGAGATCTGTAAGAGACACTGTACAAGTTTAGATATTTTAGTCTTTCATAATAACTTAAATTTTCACATCCATGGATGTCCTTTGTATATTTCTGCTGTACTCTTTCCAGTTTACTCATGTTTGTTTTATTATAAGGTTTTCATTTTATTTCATACTCAAGTTTAGGTCTAATGTAACAAACAAGCAATGACTTCATCATTTCTGATTTCCTAGACTTTATAAATCTTGTTATACAACCTATAGTTCTATAACTATCATTAACCAACTGGTTGATATCATTAGAAAAACTCAAAGCTGGATCTAACTATATACCCACACCCTTTAATTGAATCTACAGTTTCAATCACAGTGTGTTGAATTAAATATTTCCTTTCTATTTATGTCTCCCAAATCTCATATGCTTAGTTTTTGTTGTATTCATCAGCATATTGCTCTCCCAAGCTAAATGATCAATCATTGGTTAATGTAAACAATAATCCTAAACATTCCCCTCCTTCTATAACTAATTTAACACTGATAACAATCAGTGACAATTTTTCATTTATTATTCCTTTCTTACTACATGTTCCTACACCTTTCTTCCCAGATGCCCTTTTGTGTCAGAAACATTCACCTTACTGTCATTGTTTTCTTCTGTGTGACTTTATTTTCAGTATTACTTTGTAAAATAATAAACGTATTCTAAAAGTTGTTTGTTTGTCTTTTCGGCTTTTCCCGGTTAGGAGTTGCCACAGCGGAACTCCGGTCCTCTAATGATTGGCAGTAGATTTTTTTTATGGTGCCAAGTTGCCAGCCTGACGCCCAACCTTCAGCAAAGGCATGCCCATTCACGCATGTCTTTCGGAGGCCACTTGACCATTGGGAGGACAAGCAAACTCCACACAGAAGGCACTCCAGCCATGAATCGAACAGGAGAACCTCTTGCTGTGAGGCAACAACGCTACCGCTGTACCACCGCGGCTTCCTAAACTTATTCTAAATGTAATTTTGGATAAATATCCATTCAGTTCCATACCATGCTTCTTGCATGATCTCATTTTTTTCACTCTGTAGTACAGAAACTGTATCATTCTGTGACTTAGAAATGCTGTTAGCACTCACTTCCTTTTCTTATTATATAAATTACTCCCTTGTTTTTCTTCTGTATAAGAAAAACAACCGACTAAAGTTCTGCCTCAGCAGCATACCTCTAGCACCCCTTGTTTGCAGAGTACTTGAATTCCTTTCTCCCATGCTATATAAATTAAACTGCACCTATTTTGCACTGCATTTTGCACTTACACCTTCTTATGACTTTGCCATATTCCAGGCATGGTACCTCTGTACAAGCCCTCAAAGAATCATCCTGCTTTCTACAACAAAAGATGTACTGTGAAGCAGGCCAGCTTAAAAATGACTCCTTTGTCAGACCAAAAAAAAAATTTTAAATATAATACTGCTCTGTAGTGTAGGCTGTGTTTCAAGTTCACTTTCACTTTTTCTCCCCCATTGCCAAATGTGAGTGCCAATGGTAGGGTCATGATAAAGCATTATGTAAAGACTGCCACTAGACTTTAATATTAGAACCTAACACAGATCCTGATCAACACGGAACAGTTACATGCTTTGTCAAATTGACATATAAAAGGTGAACGTCAAAGTCTTTCCATAAAATCTGCTGGGCAACAGAATCATAACTGGAGAGGAACCTCAGCAAACTAATCTTTGTCCAGAAACTTTTTTTAAATGTGTGCTCTCCCATTATATTTAGGAGAGTTTGCACATTTCCAGCCTTCAGACTACACTTTTAAAAGATACTTACCACAAAGACTCTCACTGCTATTTCATCTAATGGACTCTTGAAAACTGTCTAACAATAATACACTTAACAATAGCAGATATTTTAGTTGCATCAGTTGATTCAACAATGTCTGCATATGGTTTAGAGACACCAGTTTTACTATTTCTTGTAGGACACTGCCCTTCAGCTTTTTTACCCATCCTACTTTATTTTATGCAATCATGAAGCTGCTTTCCAGCCAATTGAAAGTCATCCAACATATTAGGCAATGTCCCAGGAATACCAAAACTCCAGTACTTAATGTTTTGCTAATACAACTAGAAGGTTTGGCCACTTCTACTACAGCTAAATCCAATTACTCTCCACAGAATACTATATGCTGAACTACAGATCCACTACTCTGCTCCAAAGACAAGATGTAGCTTTCCAAGGCTCTACTTTCCTTTGTTTCCTTCCTGAGGGATTTACTCAGGCATAAAGCCTCCTCCTTCTGCAGTCAACATTTCCTCTGCCATCTTGCATGTTCATTTACAGGAAGATGACAGTAACAAGGAACAATGCAGGATAAGAGGATAGACATTGCTCTTATCACAGACTTATAAGTCAGTGACAAAAGAGATACAACATGGAGGTGAGTGGGCATAAACTGTTCAGGAAAGACAGAGAAGGGAGTAATGGATGAGGGCAAGCAACCAATGTAAAGGTAAACAGCAAATGCACAATGAATAACACCTCTTGAAAGGAGCAAGGGACACAAAATCATCAGGCACATCTTGGCTTCTGCCCTCAGATCATTAAAGTAGCTTGTGACATAACCTTAGCAGTGAAAGCAATATTAGGCATAGATACTGGTAAACAGGAAAAACATGTTTCAGATTATATGTGCATGGAAGGGGCAAAAGAGAGCAAGATGAAATGAAATGGAAGGTATTAAGGACCACTCTGCACAGTTTAAGGAAAGAAGTTACCTGAAACTAGTGACTCATTAAAGAGCAATATTTTATTTCTTATGACCTGTCTTCCCCAAAATTCAGAAATGAGCTAAAGGCATATCTCTTTAATTCATTCACTCCAATGGAGCTGAGGAAATTTGTACTGTAACTTCCAATGGGCGCAGCCTAAATTTTGACAGAATCAACGTATGTCCTTACATTTCAGACAAATGTTCATATCTCTGGACCTATAGGGATTATGAAAGAAGTATAAATGGCAAACTCTTCAGCATAAACTATTTTATAGTGGTAGTATTCTTTAGGTTCTAGGCCCTAAAATGAATTTTATAATTTATTATTTTGTAAAAAACTTAAAATATCTCAGCAACCACTCAAGTTACACACATACTGTCAGCAGCATTTTATTCATCTAGCTGAGAGCTTTAATAAGGAGTTCTGTCTGTGCCACTTGATTGTTGAGATATTTAGAAAAATGTGAAAATGATATGTATATAAATTAATATCATGAAAACAACAGTTAATATCTCTAACTGCACTAGCCATAGGTCAAATATTAATATAGCTGAGTTTGCCATTGTGTAAGCTTTATAATTAAATATTTTAAAACCTTATACATAACATGGTTTTGGAATTATTGATGCAAATATGAACAAGCAATATTTGATTCCTAGAGGCGTCAGTATTGCAGTTTCATCTGGAGGCGTCACTCAGATGTAATGAGTTAAGCAAGTACAATGTAGATGTTACAACACTAGTAATATTGAGCAGAGCTATTGAGTTCTCTGGTTGAATTTAGTCTCTTCATATTATATAAAACTTTCCGAGCTAGTATTTCTATTTGCAAATACTGTTGAGCTTTCATTGATGGCAAATGTTGTAAATCTCTTTACTGTGTTATAAGGTAGAACCTGTGTGAATACATAACTCATGAATAATTTGTAATATTCATTTTTTACACCAAGTAATGTATACTTGCCCTTTATATACTGTTAATTGGTGATGCTGTGTACCTTTTCTGCATCCAAGCTGAGCCTAAAAAAGGTGCATCTGTATCAGTACTCTGCCTTGCTTGACAAACAAACAAATAACTGTAGTCTATACAAAGGACAGTGTGAGTAAAATAGCAGGACGTGTGACCCAATGTGGAACAGAAGGTATCAAAGCTCAGCTCCTTTATCAAAGAGGCTTAAAGCCCTGAGTAGAACCCAAGCCATCGAAGTTTGATTAGTGGCTCAGGCATCTGTTGGAGCTGTCGTGGGGAGCATTGGCGTGCCTGTCCTGTGGGTCATCTAATGTCATAACCCTCAGAAGACAGGTAATTAACACAGAGGACATTGCAGGGAGGAGTGTTCAGTCTCTAAGCTACATTGGGGGTACTTCTCATCACAGGACTATGGTAGACTGCATTCACAAGGGGAGAGCATAGTGGGCCCAGCAGTGACACAAGTCACTTTACCCCACCCTGGGAAGCAACGAGAGCTTACATCATGTAAGCTCATTATCCGGATTTCAGCAAGGGCACAAGTTACCCTCAAGGCTGCCTGAATGGTGACTGTTTTAGACAGATCTTGTCCCCATGCTGAGGATGTCTAATACTGTAGAACAATTGAGGTCTACCCAGATTAAGTAAACTTGACTGTCAGAGGGCACAGAGGCAAAACATACATAGAAAGGAGAAAATAGAAGTTATTAAACTTCAGAACAAGCAGGCAAACAAGTAAGACAGAGAGTAAGCATTAAAGGCTACAAAAGCTAGACTTTCTTAACAATTAACTGGAAAGAAAATGGTAAGAACATGATAGAAGGTCATGGAAAAACACCAGAGTAGGGAAGGGAGCATTACTGAGAGAGTATACTATGTCATCTGTTTAGTGAAGCACTAGAAAATGATATGAAAATGACTGCAGGTACCCCTTGCATAACAGAGAAGGAGCGGTATTTCTACTGAGAGAGAGTTTAAAATGCCAGCTACTAAGTGAAGCACTTTGACTGCAGACACAGCAAAGAACAGGCTCATTTTCATGTCCTACAGCATGATAACCTGAGAAACCTGCTGCCCAGATGTGTTTTTATCCCCATAGGACTGCATAATAAAGGAGAATGAATAGACAATGGGTAGGGACCATGAGGGCCCAAAGCCAGCAGTACAGAGAGGTGCAAATGTAACAAGACTGAAAAGTGAAAATTAATTACAGTTGACTGACAATGTAGAGTGTAGTTTTAGAACATTTACAAAAAAATCCACTCTGTTGTTTGTTCCCTTCCACTCCTGAAGGGACAACAGCTTAAAAGTGCTAAAAGTTGAACCCTGAGATTAGGCCCATTTCAAATAAATAACAAATGTCTTTTGGCTTTTCCCGGTTAGGGGTCGCCACAGCAGAACTTCGGTCTGCTAATGATTGGCAGTGGATTTTTATGGTGCTGGGGTGCCAGCTCGATGACCAACCTTCAAAGAAAGCACACTCATTCACGCACGCACCTGCCTGCATGTCCTTGATGTCACTCAACTGCGGGGAGGACATGCAGACTCCACACAGAAGGTGCTCCAGCTGAGAATCGAACCAAAGAACCTCTTGCTGTGAGGCGAAATAAATAAAGGTTATTTGTCAAGTGAACATAAAGTCTCATTTTTTATATAATTTGTTAAAGCCAATGGGACTGCATTTTCAACTAGATTTATCTTATTTTATAAGTAAATGTAAAATTAAATATTCAGTATGGTCTTTGAGTATTGTTGGATTATGAGCAATTCCTTCCCAAGCATCACATTAAGTCATGAGTTGTGTTACTGAGTTAGTTCATTAAAACAAGAACTTGCAGATTTTGTTTTATTTTTAACAGTACAAGTTGAGGCTTAATTGTAGGATTAATCTATGCCCAAGGATATCACCATGAACAGGTAATTATGGTCTTCACTGTGCTTCTCTGTTTTCACTCAATAATCAATGTTCTGTTTAATGAAAAACAGCTTATCATACTGAGTACCCCCCCCCCCCAGGAAGGGTATCAGGACACAAAGCAAATGAGGTTCTATTATTGTGCTTGCTACTTCTAAGTGAATCCATAGATCCAGCAAATTGTTTCAGTAATATTTCAGTGTGCAACAGATTTGTCTGTATACCCATCCCAGGGCTGTAAACTTTTGGCATCAGTTAAATCTCATCTGGCATGTTTCTGACTGCTCCTTCAGTCTCATGAACATGGCTGCACATCCGTGTTTCTTTAGTTATAGGGCCTTTAGCGAAAATATGTGGTATTTTTACTTCAGTCATTTTTGCAACGCTATTTATCTAGACATGATATGGCACTGGTACCAGTAAGAAACCCTGAGGAAATATGTTAGTAAAACTAGTGATTAAAGAAAAATAGGCTTGGGAAAGAAAGCAAGTCGAATATTAACACATCAGCATAGGACAAAAACGGTGCCTATCCACTTTTATTACTCTAGACCAGGGGTCTGCAACCTGCAGCTCTGGGGCCGCATGTGGCTCTTCCACCCCTCTGCAGTGGCTCCCTGTAGCTTTGAAAAATAATGGCCCATCTACCACACAGCACACACACACACACACACACACACACACACACACACACACACACACACACACACACACACTGAGAGCGATTGAGCGATGGACTTTAAATCTTGCTCTTATAAGCTTATAAACTTGCTAGAATAACATGATTTCTGTTGCCATGCATTCCACACACAGAGCAATCAAGAGATCCCCTGGCAGCAGCAACAGCATCTCCTGAAAGGTTTCCATACCTCTCAAAGTCTTACCAAAGAAATCTGAAGAGAGCCACAAATAAAGGGGAATAAATGAACAAAAATATGGATGGACTTTAAATTTATTTATTTATCTATTCCAGTTTGATGACCGGGGAGGTCCACTGGGCTCGAGAGCCCATTTTCAGTCGAGGCCTGGGGAGAAAATCTCCACAATACAAAGTAACATTACATAGAGAATTACAAGAAAAATATTTGCATTGCAATCAACAGGTAGTATAACAATCAACAGGTAGTATAACAAACAACAGGTAGTATAACAACCAACAGGTAGTATAACAATCAACAAGTAGTATAACAACCAACAGGTAGTATAACAATCAACAGGTAGTATTACAGTCAAAACAGGTATCATTCAGTAAAGACAGCAAAACTATTAAAATTTTTTCAAGAAAAAGACAGGCATACAGCATAATGGCTGGATGTTACTGTTTAGTTGCATTTATAATCTAAGTATATGACAAAAATTAGGAAGGTATGAAGGTTAGCCAGGAGAGAAGGAGGAGCAGAGCTTGGGAGGTATGAGTTGAAGAGTGCAGTTACATTTCCTGTGAAGAAACAGGTAAGAATGATGTTGTGTTTTGAAGGTGTGTGGATTGTCACAGGTCCTCAGAATAGAGGGCAGGGCATTCCATTTTTTGGCTAGGGAAAAGGAGAGTAGAAGCTGACCAGCTGGGCGCTTGGGTTTTTGCACGATTATAAGATTTTGGTGAGTAGATCTAAGGGGTCTAAGGGGGGTATATGGTTGTAGGATATTAGATAATGTAGGGCAGCTAGTAAGTTGGAATAATAATTTGTGGGCTGTGACGATTTGGAGGAAGTCAAGTTGATTAGGCAGTTCAAGCCAATTTAAAGAGTGTATGGTTGCTCTTATAAACTCAGAAACTTGCTAGAATAACATGGTTTCTGTTAATATGCATTTTCCACACACACACACACACACACACACACACACACACACACACACACACACACACACACACACACACACACTGAGAGCGATTGAGCAATCCCAACAAAGGAACAAAAATGGGGACGGATTTTTAAATACTGCTCTTATAAACTTAGTTATTTTATATTTAGGATAATAACTATTTATAAAACTTTATATGCGGTGTTCATAAGTTCAACAGGTTCATAGGTTGGTAGTGGGCTATCGGCCCTAGGGCCTATACAAACCTAGCCATAACAATTCCATGGCTATTTCTTCCCAGACTATTTACTTCCCTGGACCCCTGCCTAGCAGGGTGAATGATGTGATCCCTGGGGTGAATTTCCTTTCTCCCATCCAATCATCAAGGTTCCTTTTGAAGAGGGCCAAAGTGGTGCTCTGCTTGACACATATGGGCTAGGGCATGTTATCTTCATTTTAGGGGTCAAATAGGTTTTGTGGCTCCTGATGAATTTTATTTGGTTGGAGAAGGGTGAAAATGGCTCTTTTGATAGTGAAGGTTGCAGACCCATGCTCTAGACTCCATCAGCTGCTTGTTTATTTATTTATTTGCTTACTTATTTACATGCTTATTTGTAATTTGTTAACTGGGTAAGACCTACTAGCAGCATGCATCTCTTTCCAGGGCTGAACTAGTGATTTTACCCAGTTTGGCATAATGATAAACGTCTTTATCTTACAGATTCAAGGTACAGGGTTTGATTCTGACCTCTAATTATTGGGTTAGCTTGTAATCATCTGAATACTAATAACCTAGTATTTACTTATGAATGGAGTCAAGTTATGCATTTCATGTCACATAGTTTGCAGCTAGAGACCAAGGGAATTAAAACCCAGAACTACTTGGTAACACTAGCAGACCACATCATAAGTGATCTATGCCATACCACTAACCATTACTTTTAGGATCTTGGTTAGGACTTATCTTTATATCCAGACTATCACCCTGCAACACAATTTTGGCCCTCTAAGTTCCAGATTAATCTTTTTGTAAAATACCATGCAAAGTATCCTTTATTTATAACACAAATGTTTTAGACCACCATTAGATCTCACTTAAGACATTCTGACAAATGTAGCAGTGAAATGCACGCATATCTAGTTATATACAGTGTGACAATGTGAAGTATTGCCAGCTATGACAGGAGAAGTAGAGCAGTGGATGTTTAACATATGCCAGCACAGCTAGCTGGAATTTTGTAAAGAATTATATGACATTTGTATGTCAAACTGATTTATACAGATGCTTGTGTTGAAAAATGTATTTGTAAAGCTGCTTGTGTTAAAAATGTACCAAAAGTGTGCCCTGCTGGACAGAAAAAGAAATATACATGTATTATTGTAATGGTTTAAATGTATATGTTTTAACAGTGGATACTGGAAGAGAAGAGGTTAATCTTAATCCACCTAACTTTGAAAATAGTTTGAAATTAAATTACTTGGCTTAGGCCATAAAGATTGGATCTTACAGTTCTCAAGGCAGTCAGAGACAAAAAGTCTGTACTAGGAAGCTTTCTGCATTGTCTTTGGGGTAAACTAATTGCTACTCTGGAAGGGTGGACATTTGAAATTGTTTTATGACCTCTAGGAGCTGCAGCGGAACTTAACAAGGCTGTGTGTGTGTGTGTGTGTGTGTGTGTGTGTGTGTGTGTGTGTGTGTGTGTGTGTGTGTGTGTGTGCGTGTATTATTGGTAAATTTGTGCTAAATCCTGACAGCTTCTAGCCAATGGGGGTAGAATGCGAACCAGATGTCAGGTGACAAGATGTATGTAATGTCAATTTGTAATCTAGGACAAAAATGATGTTTAATACTAGATGAGAATAAAGTGTCATTGCACTCTGTTTTTCTAACCTGACAAAGAAGGATCTCTCACCAACTTCATCTTGCCTTGCTCTAGTAAGTAACCGGGAAATAATAATTTACATCAGTCAGGAAAATATAGTGAGATTAGTTAAGTATTGTTTTTTCTGTAATTGTGTGAACCTGTCCACCTGTGTTATTTTTAATATTTTCTGTCATTAAAACTCTGGTGTTTGCTGTAAATAGATATTTAGTACTTTCATGTTCTTTTATTATTTAGTGTTAAATATATTTAAACATTTCATTGTGACTGGTCCTTTACAGAATATTTTAATCTCTGAGAGCACTTATATATATATGTCTATATACTCTGACCATTCATGAAAGCCTTGCTGTTGGTCAAACTACTGCTTGTACTAATATTAATTTAACTCAGTATAATTGTGTACCCTTGCAAGAGCCTTAGGCTTTGGAATGTCTGTTGGTGGTGTAACTACCTTATAGTCTAGGCAGAAGGGGCATAGCTAGCAAAACTGTGCCAGCTTTTCTGAGGTGTGGGTGCGTGTGTGTGTGTGTGTGTGTGTGTGTGTGTGTGTGTGTGTGTGTGTGTGTGTGTGTGTGTGTGTGTGTGTGTGAAAATCAGATTGTAAAGAGTGTGTGTGTCAGCTGTTTGGAGCAAGGAGATGAAGCACTGGTTTCACAGAGAGGGTGCTGGAGGACTTGGCTTGAATACTCAGCTGAGAACTCAGCTCTACAGCTGTGCCAGTGGTGAGTCTTACTTGGAACCTGGAGAGAGAGAGAGAGAGAAACCCAGACCCCAGTCTGAGTATGTTCCCTGTGTGTTCTTAAGGGAAATTGTGCTAGATGCAGAGAGCTACACCTGGAAATACTGTGGGTGTCTATTTCTGGTCCAAGTGAATGTCCCTCTCCAGTGCCAGTTGTAAGGATTCATGCTTCCTGATTACTGGTCTAGACTGGGGACATTACATATGGCTTTCTAGGTTGGCTGCTTTTTAAATGGTAAATGTGTCAAGGTATACTTTTGAGCCATTGTGCTGAGCCATTTTAGTTTTCTAAGGGTCATTTGTGACTGCTCCATAATACCACCGAAAATTGTTGTTATGTCTTTCGGCTTTTCCCGGTTAGGGGTCGCCACACCGGAACTCTGGTCTGCTAATAATACCACAGAAAGTAGTGTTTGTAAATACTTTTGTACATAATTAATACTTATATAATGCAAAAAATGGTTGCCAGAAAAGAAGCATCTAAAAATCAAAAATCATCTTTTAATGTATTATTCCAAATGAAAAAAAATAAAAGCTGTAAATAAATCTTTTATTAACAGTTCTCAAAATAACACTGCATAGGAAGATTGGGAGCTGTTTATGAAATAAATCAAGTATTACTTATAACATTTAATAGGACTGATTTGTAATATTTCCCAAATCTAGGTGACCTTTACCCACAGTTTTTCATTGTGTGCTGATTTGGTCATCTAGACAATGAAGTTTATTTGATTTCCTAATAAAAAAAAACAATAGAAACAAACCATGCCAGGCAGAAGTATTCGAGTATTCTTGTTTTATTGCAACTTTCAAATATTCATTTTCCAGTTTTTTTTCCTCAATACCTCATCACACGGTACATTCAGGAGGTTAATACAAACTAAAAAAGGTGTATATATCCTTGCAGCTCTAATTATACACTGATTAATTAATTAAATTACTATTATATCACCAAAATAATAAACAGGACTTAAATATCTAGATTCTTTAATAAATTGACTAAAGATGTCCCTAAATCAAGCAGTTAACCATGATTTCTTAAGAGACGTTTTCCCTGCCTAACCAAAACAGGACACTTCTTCAATGGCTTTCTTACTTGCAAAGTAACCATTTGTGGTGCAGGAGTGAGAACCAGTCATCCTTGAGCTATGCAAGAGATGCCCTATTCATTCCTATCCAGTAAACCAAATCAGCCCATCCATTCCCCTGGGGTGAATATTTGGTAGTAGGTTGTGGGCCTCCCACAAGATGGCTTGCTAACTCATAACAGCTGCCTGGAAAGGAGAACGGTGTGTATCTTCCCACATGCCCGCCTCTCCAGGATTAGTGGCATGTATGCATGTGTCTCTCATAGAACAAGCTTGTCTGGCTTCTGCCATAGGTCAACACCTACCCTCTGGTAAGTGTTACTAATGCAGTGGGCCATGCTGCCTCTGGTACCCCAATATGGGTGAGCCAGCATCAGTTGCTCAAGTCAAATTTTCCCCACCACACCTAAACTATAGTCGTGGCTTCATCCCTCTATGCCATGAAGGGGGGGGGGGTTACTTCTTACCAGGCTTTTTCAGAATACTTCCTTATTCATGCCAAGTAGTTAATAAATATCAGATATTAAAATATTCCAAGCATCTGATATATAACAAGGAATACCAGCACCTAAGGATCTTACATATACATCTGTCTAAAATGATTATATGTAGTGCTGTTCTGCAGAATTATTTCCAATATCACTAACATTTTTCAAAATTCTCAGTTGATTAGTTGAACCTATTCATAATTGATGAGGTAAACATGGACACACTAGTCAATAAACCAACCCTGAGTTTATACAGTCACAGTGTCTATAGATATGCAATAACTGGCCATTTATTGTGAACCATTTCTATGTATAATATATGGGCATGTTAAGCAGTTTCCAAATTGAACATGCATTTTAATAGATCTACTAGAGCATTTTTAACACTGAGTAAAAGCAAGGAATACCAAGACTCCTACCGTGAGATATTAAACATCTCATGGAGGACCTCTGCCAAGTGGGGGATCTTATGGAGTACCTGTACCAGGTGGGAGATCTTGTGGAGTGCCTGTGCCAGGTGGAGAGACCATCACTAACATTGACCAATTCTTATATAATATAATAACAGCTTTCTTTATGTAAGACACAATGTGTAACAAAGTAAATATCCCTCAAAAGATCCTTCACATCAAAAAGCCCACAAATTAGACACTTTCTGTGATCTAAGTGCTCTCTTTTCTATAACATCTTTAAAAATTCTCAACTATAGCCTATTATTAAAAGTTTGACTTTTTTTTTTTTGCATTTTCCTCAACTGCACCACCTTTCTGCTTAGCTTGTAAAGGAATTTTCTATAAAGCACTGACTTTAGGACGTGTGGGAACTGATGGCTGGTCACATTTGTATTTATTTATTTATTTATTTGTTGGCATTTGTTGACTGGGAAAGTCCACTGGGTCAGGAACCCATTGTCAGTGGAGGCCCGGGGAGAAAAGCTCCACCAATTAAAGACACATAGTTAAAGGTATTAAGCAATTTTAACAATGCAAATTATGTAGGCTGAGTAGTACAACAGGTGTTAGTAAAATTGACAGTTACTATATACATATACATATGTGAACAATTAAGAGTTGCTATATACATGTAATTCATATACTAGGCATTAGATACCAAAAATTATCATGCAATTTATCAAGATGTGTTCAATAGAACATTTGAATTGATAGTGTAGATAGGAACAGTTAAATTGTAAAGGTTTGAGAGAAGGAGGAGGGAGATAGTAGTGCAACAGTAATAGAAAAACAAATTAAGGAGATATTAAGGCATTTAGATATTTGACAGGAAAGGTAAGAAAAGGTAAAAATGAAAAATATAAAATGGAAATGCGGCGTGGAAAAAAGGTATATTAACATAGTGGCTGAAGAGTGAAGAGAGAAGGAGAGGAAGTATATTATTTAGTGATGAGGTTGGTCAGAGGACAGAGAAAAAGAAAATGGAGAACAGAAGAAAAAGAAACACATATGATAATTTATGGTGGCCTATAGTCTTGGGAACAGGAACAGATTTGATTATTGAGGAAATATTTCTTCAAAGATAGTTTGATTGCTTTGAATGAGTCAAGGAGGGTGATTTCTGGGGAAAAGGCATTCCATATCCTAGCAGTGACATAGGAGTAAAGGTTCTGACCAGCTCTTTTGTTAGATTTGTTAGTGGTTAAAAGTTACTTATTAGTAGATCTCAGATTGCAGGATGGGGAATATGGTTGTAGGATGTGCTGTAGGGCAGGGCAGCTGTCTAGTTTGTAAATTATTTTATGAGTTACAGTTAGTTGGGTGGAATCATGGTAGTGTTGGAATTCAAACCAGTTTAATTCCTCAAGGGCTTGACAGTGGTGTGATCGGTAAGGTAAGCCAGTTGCAAATTTGGCAATTTTATGGTAGCATGATGGGAGTTTATTTTAAGAGACTGATGGAGGGTTGGTGAAAATGGGGGCCCCATATAGGAGAGATTGGAGAAGGCTATTGTCAAGTGTCTTTTTGGTGGGCTTATCCATTTTTGTCTACAGAGTCTGCCAAATTTAACATATGTTTTTTTTTATTGTATTAAGTATGCGTTGTTCAAAGGTAAGTTTGTTGGCTATTCTAATGCCTAATAGTTTTGTGTGTGCTACTATTTCAATTTTTCTGTAATCTTGTGAGAAAATGTTGAAGTCTTGTATGGTTGGCTTAGCTGAGAATAACAATAACTTAGTTTTTTAGGATTAAGTAGAAGTTGTGCTTCATTTAACCAGGTTTCCATGGATGCAAAGGCATTTTGTGTTATATTTAGTAGGTTTTGGAGATTATTGGAGGAGGAGACAATGGTGGAGTTGTCTGCGTGTTGGATGGGTGCACTTTAAAGGGAGGCAGTATTCAGATTATTTATGAAAATATTAAAGAGGAGAGGTCCAAGAATAGACACATGAGGAACTCCTGTTTTATTAACTAGATATTTAGATAGGCTACCTTGCGATCTGACACACTGCTGTCTATCGGCTAAGTAGTTAGAGAACCGTTTGAGGGTGGAATGAGAGCATCCCACTATGGATAGTTGCTGAAGTAACTTGGGATGTGATACTGGTGTCAAAAGCCTTATATAGGTCTAATACAATTACTGATGTTAGTAGTCCAGAATCCAAAGCTTTGTTCACGGTGTCTGTGAAGGAAAGAAGAGCAGAGGTGGTGCTGTGCTGGATGAAAACCATGTTGTATCGGTGGAAGGAGGTTATTTTCAGTGAGATATTTTATTAGTTGCGTGCAAATACATTTCTCCAATAGTTTGGATAGAGGGGAGATGATAGAAATGGGTTGATAGTTGGTTAATTTGTTGGCTTTTGTCACCTTTGTGCAATGGAGTTATGATGGATTTTTTTCCAGGGTTTGGGAATATTGGATTCTATGATGGATCTATTAATTATAATGCTGACAGGGTAGGCTATTGCATCTGCAGCAAGTCTGAGATATTATGAGGGTTGTTGTCAGTGGATTGGGAGCATGGTTTTAGTTTTTTAAGAAGTTTACGCACTAGTGGGGTGGGTACTGCATGTAGAGAGAAAAAAGAGCCTGTAGCATTGTTTATTGAGGTTCCTGTAGGAGGGGAGTTGTCTGTATGGAGGTTTGCCTGAGCTACGTCTATAGGGTTTGTATTGTCTGTGAGGGTAGAGTGGGTATTAGGTGAAGAGTGATTTATAAGGTTTAGAATACTATCAATGAAGTAGGAGTTAAACATTTGAGCTATTTTGCGTGATTCTTTGTCTGGGGCTGGTGATGGGTTTTCTGAGGTTCCAGGTTTAAGGAGTGAGGAGACGGATTTCCAAATTTTGTTAGGATTATTTGCTTGGCTGGACAGTTTTTGAGAGAAGTATGCTTTTTGTCTGTGATTACTGATTTATATATATATATATATATATATATATATATATATATATATATATATATATATATATATTCCGTAGCTGTTTATATTTGAGTTTATTGGCTTTATTTTTATTTTTGAGACATTCTTTCCAGGCTTAATCACTGGAGAGCAATAGTTGGTTGGTGGCTTTATTCAACCAAGGGGCATGGTTTAGCTTAGTTCTTTTGATTCAGATTGGGGCTAGGCTGTTAAGGGTATCTAAGAAGACTTTATTAAAATGACTCACTGCTTCTTCCAAAGGTAAAGTTTCTAGTGGAGTCCAGTGAAAAAATGTGTTGTAGGTGTACTCTTCCTAGACATTCTAGAAGCAATTGTATTGTTCTGCATCCATAGGTCTAACTCTAGAAAATGAAATAAATAGCAATTTTGTTGTGTGGTAAACTCAAAATCATTTTTGTGTACGTCCAACAAAACATAAAGAACATTCTGCAACCAACCTTTCCTGACATATTAGAAACAAATCATGTAATAATAGCACTTTACGCACTGATGGAAAAAGGGAAGCATATACAAAATTTTCAACTTCATAAAACCATTACTACATTAACATAACTGGAGGAAGAGCTTGACTCTTTGCTGCACTCCACATCTGGATATACTATTCTATATTACATTCAAAATTATTAGTAACTATACTCAATTCCAATAATTGCTTCAGAAATTCCATTCACAAAATAAAAGCATAACAACCAGTAATGCACTCTTCAGTTTGTTTAGCAGAAAAAAACAAATATCTGAGAGAGAAGCAAAGTCCTCAATATAAGGTTGAGAGCTGAACTCCAACAGCTTTGCCACATTTTCAGTGTGACAATGTATTAGGAAAATTAGGGGTCTCTCCAGTGAAAAGAGCAGTGACCTATGCACATTTGATAAACTAAAAACAATGAAGTCATGAGTTCTTTCACTGTGACCTGCTCTTTTTGCTTAAGTATATTAAACCCATCAACAACTGCCTGTTGCAATAAAATCCCAGCTTTTTAAAAAAAGCTTAACTAACACCATCAGATAATATATGATATTTCCCCTGATCTTGTAAAAGTAAGTAATGTCTTTCGGCTTTTCCTGGTTAGGGGTTGCCGCAGTGGAATGCTGGTCCAGTTATGACTGCCAGTAGAGTTTTATGGTGCCAAGGTACCAGCCTGATGCCCAACCTTCAACGAAAGAACACCCATTCATGCATGCACCTACCTGCATGTCTTTAAACATCACTCGACCGTGGGGAGGACATGCAAATTCTACACAGAAGGCACTCCAGACAAGAATTGAACCGGAGAACCTCTTGCTGTGAGGCAACAACACTAACAGCTGCCCCATCTCCCGTGATCCTGTAAAGTGGTTTAAAATGAATTGCCATCTCTTTTGGGTATGTTTAATAAGAAATATATCTGCAGTAAGTTTTACAATGCAGAATGACCAGCTCTGCAGCATGTAATGCTATGTTATTAATAAAGGCAATATTTAAAAATGTGTTATCAGTTATTACAAGATCACCCCTGATCTTGTAATAACTGATAACACGTTTTTAAATATTGTCTTTATTAATAACATAACATAACATTAGATACTGCAGAGCTGGTCATTCTGCTTTGTAAAACTTACTACAGATATATTTTTTATTAAAGATACCCAAAAGAGATGGCAATTCATTTTAAACCACTTTATGAAATGTATGAATTGTAGAATTAATGAATGGTGGCATAAAGATGGAACTAGAAATAAAATGAGGGAATTTTTTTATTACACGTTTTTGAGTTTCCCTTGTACATTATCAGATTCTGTAAATGCTTGTATAAATCTAATATCTAATCCCTCTAACCCAAAAGCATCATCTAACAGAAATCTCATTAAACTTCTGTGACGTGATCGTCCTGATGTTTTCTGATGCACTTATGATTCACTAATTTCTAGTTCAAATAATCTGTAATTTCTCAAGATTTCCACAACTACCTTGTTATCACTTTCTGGAGGAAAATCACGCCCCCCCCCCCCATTTCTTGAAATCTTGTGATATGTTATCCAGCCTTGTAAGGGGTTTCAAAAATCGTGCACTAAATGCCTTTGGAATTCTTTGGTGACTTTCATCTCCCTCACTACTTTGCTTGTTTGCAGGTATAATAACTCTGCAGAAAACCTTCTTCAGTGAAAGGCCTTGAAACAACTTCTCCCCGCACCCCCCTCCCCTACACACACCAACAGTCAGTCTTATCTGACTTCTAATTTTGATGCCTCTCCTATGATTCTTTTATGAATGTTATAGTTCTGCTTTAACTTTGTCACCCTTTACTTACATGCCATCTCCTTTATCAAGAGTCCGAGTCCCTTTCCTCTTTCGTTACTTCTCAATAAAAACATAATCGTTTACAGCTTGCTGCTTTCTCTTTAGTCTGTGCCTTCACTGTTCTGTCTCTCCAAATACAATTTTGTTTAGTCACAAGTTTTCTGTCTTGCTACTGAGTTTCTCATGCTCCTTTCCCTTGTGTCTGTTGACACTTCTTTTCTGAAGCACTGTCATTGCCTTATTATTCGTTATTAGTTTTTATCAGTGGCCTCCTTTTCATGTGGGTATGTTATTTCCATGACGGCCTTTTGCATTCTCTTCACTGTTCCTAGCCCTCTCCTTATATCTTATGTGGTAATGCTTGTCTGACGCACTCTCCACGTTTACTAAAGTGGGCCTTCCTGAAGTCCAACTGCCTGCAACTTATTGGTTTCAATCTGCACAAGTATTTCAAATGAACATTGCAGAATGTTCTTATACTGCTATTAGTTTCCAAAACTAAGATTTTCTCTGCATTGAATTTAAGACTAATAGATAAATGGGTAGTGTGATTTACTGCTGTCACCAGTGATTACCAGACTCTTTAATGGTACTCCCAACAAAAGGTGGACTTCTCAGTGGGATCTACAGCACAGTAGTTGTTGTTGTTATTGTTGTATCTTTCGGCTTTTCCCGGTTAGAGGTCGCCACAGCGGAACTCCGGTCCGCTAATGATTGGCAGCAGATTTTTACGTACCGAGTTGCCAGCCCTGATGTACAACTTTCAATGAAGGTGCGCCCATTCATGCATGTCTCCACACAGAAGACGCTTTAGTTGAGAATCGAATGGGACAACGTCTTGCTGTGAGGCGACAACGCTACAGCAGCACCACCACCACAGTTACAGCACAGTAGTAATGGCATTAAATGTGTGCTTCTGTAGTGGAGATATCCCTTTCCCCCCAAAGTGCAGTAGCCTCACATTTGATATATTAGATGTTGATGTTTGTCTGTATTTTCAAAGTCAGCATCAGGAGCATTTGATGAATGAAGTGTCACTTTCAACATATATGCTTACTCTTGGCAAGGACACTGTGTAGACTGTCATAAGTCCATACCTATGACTAACCCTTCCTCAGTAGATTCCATTGTTCACTGTTAGAGGCGTACTCACTGCAGGGCATTGAGTTTTAATGTCACATGATTCTTCAGTCTATAAGTGATGTGCAATATCTACCTAGACAACTGTTTTCCTGACTCACATATGTCTTTATGTCTACAAGACAACTGCCATAGCAGGACCATTTATCAGTACACACAAATGTGGTATTCTGTTAGTCATGAAGGCACATAGCTTTATCAGAGTAATGTTAATTGAGTCCTCACACTTTCTCTAAGCCATTTCTTCTGTAATCTCAGCTCTGTCTTTGAGAATAGGATAAGGTCAGTCGTACTTGTATGTAACAAATATATATCCTTATGTTCATACACTTATAACTTAGTGTAAGCACCTAGAAATTCACTCACGGCTACAAAAGTGTCTATTCTATGCTATATTGTGGTCTGGAGCACCAAGGAGGACGAAGAGAAAAGTGATGAGAGGTTTGTTACGTAACAGACCAGCACTTCATTCAGTTTTTTTACAGATTAGTGTGCTGTTCACACTTGCAGACAATATATACAGACTGTGAAAGCTGTCTAGGCTCAGTGTGTAATTTGTCAACACACATGATATAATACCCTTTATTGGACTAACATAGGTTTTGCAATCAGTCATCTGTTGCAATATGTAATCTGTCAGTGGTTTCGAATGTTATTTGTTCATTCATTTATTCATTCATTCCTTACAAATGTCGCTGATTTTGCATATCATCAATGATTTTACCTCATATTTTTGCTTTATTGTTCATAAGATTTTTAATTTTCTAGTAAATCACTGAGGATTACAGACAGCCAACAGTGCCAGATATTAGAGTTTAATAGTTATTGTTCAGAAAATGCATGCTGATGCAAAACATGCTGGGCTATTAAATTTTAAGTGAATTTAAAATATATCCCTAATTTGGAAGGATTGTCTTATAATGGTTATGATAACAGATATGAAGATGGAAAGGAATGGCTGAGACTTAATGGAGGAGGAGAGGCCATTCCAGAATTCCGTGCTAATGATGACAATATTCATGATTCATGCCATTTGTGAGGTTTTGGAATGTAACAGAACACACACACACACACACACACACACACACACACACACACACACACACACACACACACACACAAACACACACACACACGCGCACACACACACACACACACACACACACACACACACACACACAACAGAAGAAGAGTAAGTAAAGAAGAGTAAGTAACAAAACATTATTCTGTTCAGGGTCATGGTGGGGTGTTGGAGCCTGATCTACCAAGTAACAGGTGTAAGGCATGGAACCACTCCTGAAAAGAACACCACTCTACCGTGGAAACAAAATACAACAAAAAGCAATTTTTTTTATCTACTGTTTGTTGTCAGTCAGTATGGGGCATACCTACTCTTTTATTTATTTATTTATTTATTTATTTATTTACATATTTGATAACTGGACAGACAGACAGACTGACTGATCTTTTTTAGTCATAAACAAGACTGAAATGCATACAAAGTGCACACAGAAAGAATGTTTTGCACATGTACACAATGAAAGAACAACAAATTTAAGCATTTGAGAGCATAACTAAATTTGTATTAATTATGCTAGTTTTATTTTGCAAAAAAATTAGGTGCAGTAAAAATCTGTGATCTTACCACACATTTTTCTTGTACAGATTATTACCAAATAATTATATTTATTTATTATATCTCAACACCCTGAAAGGGAAATGCAGCCTGGATAAAATAAATGCAAACATAAGCTTAAAAAGATAAGCAGACAGCAGAACACAGCAGAATAGCATAATACTG